>NC_134545.1:68766228-69069258 GCF_050624435.1 Tenrec ecaudatus
AGATTATCAGCTACTTTGAAACCCTGTTTTAATGTTATGCAAATTGGTTCTCCCATGAAATGAGGAAGATCAAGGTGTCTGCTCCATGAAAGATTTACAGCCTTGAAAACCTGACACAGGGTCGTGATGAGTCCAAATTGATTTAATGGCAGGTTTTGTTTTGCATTTTGGACATATTTCCACCACGTGGTGTTGTTAAGTGCCATCAAGTCACTTCTGACTCGTAGTGGCCATGTGTACAGCAGAACTAAACACCACCAGGGCCGCACCAGCTGCACATTGTCTTTATGCTCAAGCCTATTGCAGTCACTGTGTCCATCCATCTTGTCCAGGACCTTCCTCTCCCTCTGCCTTGTACCGTCCTCTTATTTTTTCCTTTCCTCTTTTTTTTTTAAAGCAAATAGAGTACTTGAGATGTGCAAAGGACTTGTGATAAGGTTTCACCATCTATGCCTCTAAAGAATAGTCTAGCTGTACTTCTTTCAACACAGATTTGTTTGTTCTTTTGGCAGTCCATGATACTAACAATATTCTTTGCCATCACCTTAATTCAAATGCATTGATTTTTCTTCATTCTTCCTTATTCAATGCCCAACTTTCACACACATATGAAGTAATTGAAAATATCATGGCTTCAGTGAAGCGCACTTTAGTTTTCAAACAATTATCCTTGTTTTTCAGTACTTTAAAATGGTCTTATGCAGCAGATTTACCCAATGTAATGTGTGGTTTGATCTCTTGACTGCTGCTTCCATAAGCACCGAGTGTGGATCCAAGCAAGACAAAAATCCTTGATTACTTCCATCTTTTGTTTGCTTAACATGGTGCTAGCTATTGGTCTAGGCTAGGCAAGAAGTGTTTTTGTTATTGTTTTACATTGAGTTGTACTTCATACCGAAGCCTATAATCCCTGATCTTCATCAGCAAGTGCTCCAAGCTCTTCTCACTTTCAGCAAGCAATATTGTGTCATCTGCATATCACAAGTTGTTAGTAAGCCAGCCTTCCTCCTATACTGATGTCACATTCTTCATATAACCCAGTTTCTCTGGTTATTTTCTCAGCATACATACTGGATAAGAATGCTGAGATGGTACAACCCTGACGCACACCTTTATGGATTTTAAATCATGCAGTTTTCCTTTGTTCTGTTTGATCAACTGCCTCTTGGTCCACAGATAAGTTCCCCATGAGCACAACAAAGTGTTCTGGAATTTCCACTATTCCCAAAGCAATCCATAATGTGTTAGCATAAAGTCTGCAGTTCACAACTCATAGCTGTTCGGGGGGAATATGAGGCTTTCTATGCCCGTAAAGATGTACCTTCTCAAAATGAAATTTACATTCTCAAAAGCCACCAGGGTGGTTCTATGCTGATCTATCAGGTCATTTTGAATCAGAGTCAACTTGCTGACGGGGAGTCACTCCTGACAACAACTTCTTCATCATATTCTCCTTAACTTGCTTTCGTTTCATTGAAAACATAGCATCTTTTCCCACACTAATGAAAGCTATATAATAACGCTATGTACATATCCTCCTGACCTACATATTCTTAAAGGTGCATTTAGTAATTGATCTGGTTCACGATACAGGGCCAGCTATATAAGCAAAAGTACTCTTTTCAGATTTGAGATGGCTAATAAAGATGAAGAACTGGAAAATCCCTACCAGCTGTGAGAACAGTCGCATTAGATTATAATGCTGTAGATAGCGACCTGCTTTGGTTTGGGGCAGTCACGTTTGGGGTTGGGTAGCAGATGGGTATGGAGTCATTTCAGCTCTCAGATCCATTAATTACTGCCAAATTGCACAACCATCTCACAGCTACTTTCTTTTCATCCATGGCACATTCAAGAAGGAAAATGATTCACAACCTACTTTCGCCTTCTAGGTATAAAAATGGGCAAAGTAAATAATACTATGTTTTTTAAATTGTTAAAGAAAACAAAAGCTACCCTGCTATTCTCACATAGGGAATGACATATATGACTAAGAGATTTAGGGCTGAGAGAAAAATTATTAGAAAGTGAATTACTTTGTAGATCCCTCTGCTTTGAAAACTGGCTTAAGAAGGAATTGGGAATGGTGCATAGTATCTAAGAAAGTTTAGGTTACCCAGCTCTCTACAATAAAATAATTCATCTAAGTCATTTTGATTTCACCCATTTTTCCTAATGAACCCACAAGGTACAGGGTAGAAACAAATTGCTCTTTCTTCCTTTTTATTTTTTAAAGCCAAACCTGCACAGATGAAATAAAACAGAGCAATGAATTTGATTTAAGGGTGAATGAAAATGTTTTTAGTCTTTGCAATTCCCTAATAAAAAAGAAAGAGAATCAGATAAGCCACATCAATAAAATATATGAAGACTTTAAATTAGATATAGTATCTCCTTTTTCCCATTCATTTTATATCAAAATACAAAATTTATCTAAATCTCCATAGGTTGCCTTATCTTGTAAACCAAGTGCATAAAATCTCCATATTTCAGGTGTTTTTAAAACATCCTTTTAATTAGTTCTAGTTAAATTATTGATTAAAATTAACTGTTAGAGAAAAATACAGTAATGACCCCAAGTCATTAGGAAGGATTTTTAATTTTATTAAAAATGTTTCTGTTCTCATTAACAGTTTTGTCATTTTCAAAAGTTCCAGTGAAATAAAACTGTAGGAAAGAGAATATCTTTTAGTACATAATGCATCAACACCCCCTGGCTTTTTCTTCAATAATTATTTACCAGCCTTACCACCCCTTCTTTGAAGTTAGAATCAACCAAATGACATGTCAGTCAGTAAATATTTCAAGTCTCAGCTCTGGATCTGTCTCTATCTCTATATGTATATCATCATCTATATTATACCTATACCTATATCTATATCATCTCTCTAGTAGATATAGATATAGAGAGATACATAATATTAGATAGATATACATCTAGATAATAACCAGTGCACATACGTATATGCTTCAAAATTTGTAGGATATTCCATTATATTCGCTTATTTTTGAAATTTTTTGTTGTGAATTGTTGTTGTTAAGTACCATTGATTCTGCTTTAATCTCTAGGACCCTATATACCTACACACCAAGGGAATGGTCCTGTGCCAACCTCACAATTGTATCTATGCCTGAGCCCATTGATGTAGCCACTGTGTCCATGCATCTTGTTGAGAGCCTTCCTCTTGTTTGCTGCCTTTCCAATACACTGAACACAATGTCCTTCTCCAAGGAGTGGCCCCTCCTGACAAAATGTCCAAAGTACGTGTGATGAACTCTTGCCATCTTTGCCTCTAATGACCACTCTGGCCTTATTACGCCCAGCACAGACCAGTCTGTCCTTTTAGTGTTTTCAATAGTCTTCAATTCCAAATGTTTTCAATATCCATGGCATTTTCATTATTATTCTCCAGCATCACAATTTAAATGCATCATATTCTGTTCTATCTTCCTTATTCAATTTCCAATTTTAATATGCATATGATGCAATGGAGAATACCATGCCTTGGGGCAGGCTCACTTTAGTCCTCAAAGTAACATCCTTGCTCTTCAATACTCCAGTAGAGCAGATGTACCTAATGCAATACATCATTTGATCGCCCGACTGCTGTTTCCATAGGTCTCCGAGCAAGACAAAGTTCATCCAAGCAAGACAAAATCCTTGAAAACTTCAACCTTTTCTCATTTTATCATATTTTACTCATTAGCCCAGTTGTGAGGAATTTGGTCTTCCTTACATTATGCATAGCTCTAAAGCTTCATCAAGTACTATTGTGAACTAAGTGAAGCTTTACAGAGCACATCATCAGTTTTACATTCAACAATTCACACACATTTTGTTTCATATCATCCATCCACATGTCCACTCAATGATCCCTTGGTTGTCCTCTCTTCTCCCTGTGCTGCCTGTGTCCGTTTTTAATTTTTTCCTAACCCTCTGATCTTTGTTCTTGGGTAAATATTCTGCCATGATCTTAAATGGTTGATTGTAGTAACAAAGAATGAGTTTACTTCCAGATCTGAAGGAGGACTGAGGATCATAATCTCAGGGGATCTGCCAGTCTCTATCCAACCAGTAAGTTCTGTACCACATTTCCCCCCTGCTGAATCCAGGACCTACTCCATCCATTGCGATCCTCTTCAGACCTCTTGGCGAGGATAGCTGGGCACCACGTATTAGTTCTGGTCTAATAGTTGTGATGAGTGCTGTCTGTGTGGTCCTTTAGTCCGTTGGACTAATCGTTTCCCTATGTCTTTTCTATTTATATGATTCTTCTTTCCTCTGACAGGGATAGATCAATAGCTAAACCTTCCTTGACTTCTCACTAGCTTTGTCCTCATCCACTGTGAAGTAGAATATAGAATATTGTCTTTGTGTAATATGTTGTGTCAGTTGACCTTGATTTTCCTCTGGTCCTGTTATCCTGAGCTCAATAGCTTATTCACTCAAAGTATTCAGTTATGTCTAAGAAGTGTTCATTCATAGTTTTGACCCCCTGTATATTCCACTATACTCATAGATATATTTTCAAGAAAGGTAAATACACATTTTAAAATATATCCTGTCAAATCTATATGCATTGGAGGGTATACTCATATTTTCCTCCCCACACCTTTTCAGCCTGCTTGTCTATGTTCTCATAACACAT
Organism: Tenrec ecaudatus; assembly: GCF_050624435.1. Classification (NCBI taxonomy): domain Eukaryota; kingdom Metazoa; phylum Chordata; class Mammalia; order Afrosoricida; family Tenrecidae; genus Tenrec; species Tenrec ecaudatus. Next base: position 68,770,878 of record NC_134545.1, read on the forward strand.
CACTATTACAAGATTGCATATATAACAATAATGATCTATGTTACCCTTAACCTTTGAAAACCTCCCTGTCTTCCCACCTTCATAATTTATTTTTGAAAACTCCCTCATCTTCATTTTCCACAAATTTTTGAAGCCTACTCTGTGTGTATGTATATGTGTGTGTATATATATATATAACTATATATATATATAGTTATTAAGCGATTCCTTCCTACTGCTATGCTCTTACAATACTGTCTACCTACTGTCACCTGGTCCATTCAAACTCATATTGACCTTATACATGGTTTTGGAGAATATACATCTCTGTGTGAGAAGGTACCCCTATCTTTCTTCTGTTCATTGACAGGGAATTGTTTAATGATTTAGGATTAGATGGATAATTAGGTCTCTTCTCTACTACTGAGTATAAAGTAAAAATGGAACACAGAGAAGTTGTCACCTAAAAGATGTTTTACTTTTTCATCCACTGGTTGAAAAAAAATCATTTTCCTCTCTTGACTCCACCCCTTATTCCAATACCCTACAAATTTCAGATGAAATATTTCCTCATCTGTCTTTCTTAATCCTAGGCACAATAAGTTGATCCAGTAAAGTACTCTAACAGCACAGTGCAATTTTTCTATTGTGTCACTTATGTACAAAGTTAATGGCACAATAGTTCTGTGCTCAGTGCCAACCTTTGGCTGGCAGTTGGTTCTTTAGGGAGAACAATCTAGTGATTTGTTTCTACAAATATTATACTTAAATGTTGCTGCTTGATTGAACATCTCTCTTTAGACATAGGCTGAGCAATGCAAGTGATCTTACTTTGCTCAATATTGGACATTTAAGACCTGACACTATGTCTTGTAAAAAATTATTTTCTAGAACTATAAACCAGTAAATTAATAAGTAATACTATCATTACCCTAGCAAAATAATCAGTGTATTAGTCTGGGTACTTTAGAGAAACAAATCCACAGAAACTCATGTATAAGAGAGAGTTTTATCTAAAGGGTAAGTGTGCATCAAGAAAACATCCCAACCTACCATTAGCATTATAAAACCTCTTCATATATGTCATGCAATGAGCAGACATTGGTCTTTTAAAAATGTGGACGCACTCCTCAATAGCAGGACATTTTTAAATGTAATTGTATGATGCTCACTCTTAATTTGGAACAGACCAAGGTGAGGACTTCGAAGGAGTTCATTTCTTCTCTTCAGCTGACTGTCAAAGTTTTAAAAGCAAAATGCTATACTGTATCTATAAGAGAATTCTAATGATAAATGAAGGTTGTGTCTACCTACTTTAGTTAGTTGGCATCTGACAAACCACTCCATTTTACAGTTGGTTTATACTGAAATTCAGGTAGTATATCACTGTCAAAAGAACTTGAATCAAGGCAACTTTCCTAAACTTTCAAACAAGGCATTATGTATTTATTTTTCAAAATGTTTCCTGGATTTCCTTCTGTGACTGAGGTAGTGTGTACTGGGAATGGGATATTTAGGAGGCTGAGTAAGTGTTTTGAATTGGAGAATTACTTATTGATCCTTACCGAACTCTAGAGGCAGTCTAGGTTAAGCACTGGTCTGCCTATTTAATGTCTCTGGTTTCAATACACCAGTGACTCCTGAAGAAAGATGACATTTTCTCTCCTAACTAGTTACAGTCTCAGAAAACTTATGGGCCACTTCTTTTCTTTTCTACGGGGTCACTGTGAATCAGAATCACTTTGACCACAATGGAGTAGAGATTCTTATTATCCACGCTATCTTTTGATATCTGTGAGCTAAATTTCTAAGACCAAAGTCCGTGAAGCCTTTGTTGATTTTGTAGTTATGCATAGATGATTAATTCTTCAAGCGTACTGCTGTGGTAAAGTAGTACCTTTATCAACCTTTAAATTTACTATTCTTAATTTCAGATTTTGTTCCAGTTCAGCATATTGTAACTGTAAATCAGTACAATAGATAAGTCATTATAAAGTCATATAGCTAGGAAGGTATTCAATTTTTCAAACTCCTTGATTTTAACGTCTCTCCAAGCACAGGAGAACCACTAGGATTGTGAGCTCTTGAGACCAGAATCTGATATCGCTAAAAGACAAATTTATTTTAATATATACACATTCCCTTTAAAAAAAAAGAAACACTTTGGATTTTACTGCATAAGTCTATTGAGGCTGTCGATGGATTTAGACCTATTTTTTAAAAAAGCATCTAGTTTATTCAGACTTACAATGATACTATAGGGCAGAGTAGAACTGCCCCATAGGGTTTCTGAGATTGTAAGTCTTTAAGGGAGCAGACAACCTCATCTTTTTTTCTGTAATGGAAATTCTAGTAATCTGAAAACATTTTACCTCCAGACGACTAATAACATTTGTATTATTTTAACCCAATATGCAATAACTGGATTTAACAAATATTTAGAAGAGAAGCTGATCTCTACCTAGAGTTGGGGGTGCAAAGAAAGACGATCTTGGGTCATAGCTCTCAGTGTGGGGCCCTGTGTTCTATCTAAAGAATTTAGCTCAATATCAAAACTTTAACTCCTCACTAATTATGTTTCTTAGCTGCTAATCAGAAGGTTGATAGTTTGAACCTACTAGCTGCTCCAAGGGGAGCCCTCTGGGGGAAAGCAGCACTATTCTATCGCTTTGCTGTCAGTTGGAGTTAATGCAATGGCAATGAGTTTTAATTTGTTTGAGTTTTAAACTTGACTGACCTCAAGGTGACTGCAACCCATGGAAACCCATGTCTTTTAAATATAGCTATTCTTCATAGGGTTTGCAGGAGGGCCTCTCCTCTGTGTAAATTTGAACCACTAAGTTTTCTGTTTGGATCCTAACAATCAACCTTTCCCTTCATCCAGAGATTCTGAACTTCCTGCTAGGATAAATTAAAATCAGTATATGGACAATACTGGAAGAAAAACTATAACAAGCATGCCCTTTGATATTCTTTTAATGCCTAAAGTGCTTTTCCTGAGTAAAAGTCAGGTTCCATTACATTTTCCGTGAAAATTCATCATCCTTGGTAAATTCCCACACCAGAAACTTACACCATGACTGTCCTTTACTTTGGCTTGATTCAACAAGATGTCCATATTTATCCCCAGGATTTCTTGATATCCTGGGACATTATTTCATGCCCTTATGCACAGTTGGGCTTTATGACAGATTTTTTTTTGCTTGTTAAGGTTGTTCGATATTATGTTTTTTTTAAAGTTATGGAATGCATGTAGAACAATTGAGTCCTGCTAAAATTGTTTTCAGGAAGCTGTCATACCGTATGGGAGACATAGGTTCACTGGACTGTGGAGGTAGAAGAGTAGGGAAGGCATAAGAACAGTTTGTGGTTCTTAGCAAATTCATTTTATTGCATGAAGCCTTTAGAAGCACAGAGTTGCCCATAAAGGCACCCCACAATGGCTCCCAGGAATTGTTACTGGATTCTATTGGTTCTTAGTGCTGCATTCCCATGTTGCCTTAGACATTCCTTGGCAAGTAATGCTTTCTAGCCTGCCAGAGCCATAAGGTGGATCACACCCTGTTTACCCCTTGCTTGTTCTTCAAAAGAAATAAAAAGGTCTTCCTATTCTTGATTTCCTGGACTGCAGTAAGCTGTCAAAGGAGAACCAGCCTGAAGAAAAGCGGACCACACCTGGCTCACTGTCCCATAGTACAATACACAAAGAGTACCACAGTATGCTATGAAAATGCTGGGTTGGAGGTAGGGGTGAAGTAAGTAAGGCAGAATGTGCACTTTTTTTTTAGCCTACATATCTGTTATTACCCATGAGAATAAGTTATTAATGGAAAATCACATCATTAGTAAAACTACAGTTTACAAAACACACACACACCACGAATACACATACTTATGAGGTTTCTCTCTATACAAAAGCCTCCTACCTTGGGGATGTGCTTCCTCATTCAATACCCTGCAGATACTGTGGATTGGTGCCATTGAACATGTCTTCAGGTACTCACAGGTATGCGTGTCCCTGGAAAACATCAGCATACACAATAAGTGGAACATTGGCATCCTAGCACACAATAGAGGAAGTGCAGTGTTGGCACAGCCTAGATAGGGTTTTAGGAAAATAGAATAAACTCAAACCTAGTATTTCTACAGATGAATAAAGTGAATCAATGACACATAAACTCACTTATTTAAAGAGTGCAGCATCTAACAAGAAACATCCCATTGCATATTGATTGTTTTTCTTTTTTGGAAATGAGAGATGTCTCAGGATCTTTAATGTTAATAGTTCGCTATTATGAAATAAAGAGTGAACCCAAAGAAGTAGAAAATGTAAGGACTGATTTAATGTGTTGACCAAAACATGAAAGGCTGTATTGCTTATATTTCTGCCTCATGAGCACACTGCCAAAGGATAGCTGATATTGGATCTTTTCTCTACAATTTATAAAATTAATTCTAGCCCAGGAATGGTTATCTGGATTTTCTTGATTTTTGTCATGTAATAACCACATAATCATTCTTAATCATCTGATTTGTTTGTTGGTGATCACATTTCACCCACCCCACACTTATTAAGATGTCTAGGTTCCAAAGACTAGGCTGTATCTGAAAATTGATGTAATGTAAAAATGAAGGTTGACCACATGAAATCACAAAATAAAAGTTGACTACATCATTACCTGATTACCAAATTGGAGCAATACATAACTGCCAAGCTACTAGCCAAGTGGACACATATTCTTAACCACTAAAGTCTGTGTTATTCTTGCCAACCTCAGCATTCATTAATGAAAGACATAAGTCAATAATGTTCAAAACGGTGGGATAGATATTTTACAATTGTTGTAAAATGAGATATTCAATAAATGGGGAGCCAGTGTATTGTTAAGATGATTTAAAAATATGATTTCTAAATTGCTTTTCTCCCCCTTGTCATGGGTCAGAATAAACTGAATGGAAATTCTAAAAGTATATTTTCCAGACAGGAAATGTATAAATATTGGATTCACTGTATTTACAATGCTGGATGATGTACTTTATGGCCACCTTGGTTCTTGCTACCTAACTCCACTGAGTTGGGTGTCTTTGTTATGCTCTGGCAGATTATCTTCACTTCTAAGAAATCATTTCCTTTTTTTTTTTAAGGAGCTCGGATGGAGCTGTCTGGTAAGTATTGGCCTGCTAACCAAAAGGTCGGCAGTTCAAACCTATGAGCCACTATTTTAGAGAAAGGTGAGGCCACATACTCCAGTAAAGATCTACAACCTCAAACACGCTCCATGCAGTCAGTATGAGTTGGAATTGACTTAATAATAGTGATTTTTGGTTTATTTGCTAATGTCCCAAATATTGTAAGGGAAATATTCATCCTAAAAGGGTATTCACTGTTCCTCTGAAGGCCAGTCTTAAATGAACAATACCTGAGTTTCATCGAATTATAACTTGACTTGGTCTTAAATATGTTTATGATTAAATCTGATTTTATTAATGATTTTAAGAATAAAATAATGAATTCTATTCAAATACAAAAGTTATGCACAGCTTATAGACTCTTCAAATGAAAGAAAAACACTAATTTTTAAGAGTCACGCGTGCTCTTCAGAAATCTTGTTCATATGTCAATGTTTATCTTTTGTTCCCTCTCATATCCCTTTAAACAGGTGTAATCTGTTAATCAACCCCTCACTTTTTAATTATAGATTGGATTTCTTTAACACTTATAAAACTATTCACATTATTTGCCTAATATAATTGAATTTGATAGTTTATGATTTTAAGGAATTAATTCATTTCTTGTAAGTTGTTGCATTTATAAATAGCATTGCTTATATTATTTCCTTGTCATATTTTAATGACTGTAGAATCTTTACTAGTAACCTCGGTTTCATAATTGGCATTGTTAATTTGTACATTCTGTTTTTTTTATTTTTATCGATCTTCTAGAGTTTCAAAAACTGCTTACAGGATCAGATTTTTGTTCCATTATTTTCAATTTTATTTTTTTTCAGTTTCATTAATTTTTCCCCTTATTTTTATTAATCCCTTTCCATTTCTTTGGCTTTCTTTTCCTTATTTCTAAGAAATTTCTTGAGGTAGAAACAAAGTTTTTGATATCAGATAGATTTTTTCTTTTCTAATATAAAGAAAAATATTTCAACATTTAATACAATTCACTTACTCCTAATCACTATTTATCTGTCTCTCTCAAATTTTTATGATGTATTTTTATTTTTGCGTAGTGCAAAATACTTCATATTATCCCTTGATGCTTCAACTGTTACCATGGTAAATTTGTTGTTTGCCTTTCGAGCATTTGTAGAGCTTCTGCTGTTTATTTTTATTATGGTCAGAAAATATATTTTGCATTATTTCAATTCTTGCAAAAATTGACCCGGTTTGTTTCATGACCTATGACATAGACTTCCTTGCTTGACAGTCACACTGTCCTTTAAAAGAACATTTTACTCTTGGTACCTCTAGTGTCCTATAAATGTCCATTAAGACCAATTGATTGATAGTGTTTTCTAGTTCTTCTATGATTTTGCTGACTTTCCATTTGCTTTATTACTGAGAGTGAGGAATTGAAGTGGGCAGCTAAAGTTGTGGCTTATTCTGTTGCTTTCATGTCTGTCAGTTTTGAGTATTTTCTTTTCAAATATAGACATTTGAAGCTCTGTTTATTTATCCATTTCATTTAGTTTTGCTATATCTTCCCATTTTATTTGCTTTGAAGTCTGATCTGTCTAATATTAGTAGAGCCAATAGTGTTTGCCTAGGTTTTTCCTTTCCTTCATCTTTTAAATATATCATCTCCATCAATCATTATATATTGGAAATTTTAGGAGCCAAAAATAAAATAAAATTTGGAATGCAAGAATTCTATTGAAATTCTAAAAATTGTGAAGAATTTTGTAAAAGTTTCATAAGTAAAAGAGCACCAAATGAAGCTAACACAAGAACACAAAAGTTCACGTTCATAATCTTCCCAATATTGTCACCCAAAATAAAACAGCACCAAAATCATATCCATTATAAAGAGCAGATTCTAGACATGATTTAGATATAAAGAATATGAAATATAAGAAAAGATTAAAATACCAAATGCAAAATGTAAGGACTTTGTTGTTGTTGTGTTTTGTTGTATATTGTTGTTTGGTTTTGCTTTGTCTTGTTTTTGTGCATGTTATTATCTCTGCAGGTCTGTCTAAATAATATAGGCTGGATGAACAATCTGGAGGAGAAAACAACGGGACCAACATTTCTGGGAAGACATGGGAGGGGGGAAAGTGGGGGGAAAGGTAATTGTGTTAACAAACCCAGGGACAAGGGCACAAGTGATTCAAATCGGTGATAAGGCGGGTGTAGGAGGCCTGGTAGGGCATGATCAAAAGCAATGCAACCAAGAGGAATTACGGAAACCCAAATGAAGGCTGATCATGATAGTGGGACAAAAGGAAAGTCAAAGGAAATAGAGGAAAAAGCTAGGAGGTATAGGGAATTTATAGAGGTCTAAATAAAGGCATGTGCTTATGTACATATGTTTATATACGAGGATGGGGAAATAGATCTATGTGCATATATTTATAGGTTTAGTATTAAGGTAGCAGATGGACATTGGGCCTCCACTCAAATACTCCCTCAATGCAAGAATATTCTCTTCTATTAAATTGGCATTCTATGATGCTCACCTTCCCGACACAACCTCTGAAGACAAAGTGGGTAAATAGGTAAATGTGGTGAAGAATGCTGATGGTGGCCTGCTATCAAAAGATATAGCGTCTGGGGTCTTAAAGGATTGAAGGTAAACAAGTGACTATCTAGCTCAGAAGCAACAAAGCCCACATGGAAGAAGCACACCACCTTGTGTGATCACAAGTTGTCAAAGGGATCAGTTATCATGCATCATCAGAACAAAAAATCATATTGTAGTAAATGAGGGGCGAAGTGCAGAGTGGAGACCCAAAGCCCATTTGTATGTACTGGACATCCCCTTACAGAAGAGTCTTGGGGAGGAGATGAGCCAGTCAGGGTGCAACGTAGCAACAATGAAACATACCACTTTCCTCTAGTTCCTAAATGCTTCCTCCTCCCCCACTATCATGATCCCAATTCTACCTTACAAATCTGGCTAGACCAGAGGATGTACACTGGTACAGATAGGAACTGGAAACACAGGGAATCCAGGGCGGAGGATCCCCTCAGGACCAGTGGTGTGAGTGGCAATACTGGGAGGATGGAGGGAAGGTGGGCTGGAAAGGGGAACTGATTACAAGGATCTACTCCCTGGGGGACTGACCTACTCCCTGGGGGGATGGACAACAGAAGAGTGGGTAAAGGGAGACATCGTACAGGGCAAGATATGACAAAATAATAATTTATAAATTATCAAGTGTTCATGAGGGAGTGGGAAGTGGGGAGGGAGTGGAAAAGAATGAGGAGCTGATGCCAAGGGCTTAAGTGGAGGGCAAATGTTTTGAGAATGATGAGGGCAACAAATGTACAAATGTGCCTTACACAATTGATGTATGTATGGATTGTGATAAGAGTTGTATGAGCCTCTAATAAAATGATTAAAAAAAGAAAATAATATTATAAAAACAAAAGAAATAGGAATAAGCTTTAAAATATATATAATCTCCCCTGGATACTTAATTACTCATTGTGTTTCAGAAAGTAGACTTTCTGAAGCCTTCTTCAGCTGTTGACGTAGAAATTCATATTAAGACATGTGAATTGAAGGTTAGTTCTGACAGGTAGGAGAATTAGGGATGAAGGGTGTTGTCTCCACCAAATGCTTACACTAAATGAAATTAGCTAGCCATGCCACAATACAAAGGTTGGAAAGAAATCCATCACACTCAAGAGACCTATGGGGACAATACAAAACTGGGCATGTTCAGACCAAGGTCACCTAGGCGCAGGTAAAGATCAACTGGAGCATACACACTAGGCACCGGCAACATTACATCACACATGCATCTGAACTCAGCTACTAAGAACAGCCAATACCCTCAATCATGAACAACAACACCCCCCACCCCCAAACTGGGGACTGGAGGGGGTAAATAGTAGAGACTGAGGGCAGGACTCTCTTTCAGATTGCAGGGATCTCTACCGTGTTCGGGCATGAACATGCCTCTGAAGTAGCCGTTTCGGTCACGAACTCTCCCATGGACTAAGCCATGCGTCCTTGTGCACATTGCAGGGAGAGCGCATACCATCGGATACTATTACCCGAAACTTCCCTTTCCCTCGTAAAAGTTATTTGGATGTTCAAAAATACTGCTCCCGTGTGAATGCTTTCAGCATTGAGAAGCAACAACCAGGGACAAACATTCCAGAAAACTAACATTTTACTTTGAAAGGCAAGCTCCTGAAAGATCGCTTAATTAAAACTTATTAGAGAAAGTAGCTCTGAGACAGATGTGCTTGCTTTTCTTCCATCATTAATGATGTGTCACTTTGAAAACATTTCCTCCTCTTCACAATGAAACAGACCTGTCTCTAACAAAAGTATCTACCTGGTTTGGTCGACTATCTACCTTGGACATGGACAGTGAGCTAGGTCCTTCCTATCTGTGAAGAATGGTGTGTACTCTACTGATGTCTGAAGCCACCAGTCTAAGGAGCTGTGGCAACATACTGGGTTGAGCCCTGTTGGCACAGTGGGTTAGGCCGTGGGTGCTAACCACTTAGCAGCAGCTTGAAAAGACCAGCCTCCTCATGGGAGAAACACGCGCTGTACTGCTCTGAAGTTTTACAGTTCAGAAGCCCAAAGGGGGTGCTTCACCCCTGCCCTTTATGGTGGCTATAGGCTCAAATCAGCTCAATGGCAATACACTTTGTTTTTTTAATCCGAAGTTTTGCATACTATTATTAACTGTTCATAGAAGAATGTTGGCTTCTGCCTGATGATTTGAACCACCTCCTCCTTCAACTATCATTCCAAGTGAGCATCACCTTCACAAGATATCATCCTGGGCAAGGAGCATCTTGACCGAGAAGCACATCTTCTTACCTTTGTGGTATAAATATAGGCATGATTTGATAGAGCTGCACTCTGACGTTGGCTGGTCTGCTCGTAAGTTAAAGTATTGGCCACTCATGAACATCATATTGAAATTTGAAAGCCTGTAACTTCATCTAAACCATTTTGCTTTATTTGAACCCATATTTCATATAAATATTTAATCATTTAAATGGGAGTGACAAGAAATTATGGAGGGGAAAAACACATTTGTGGGGAGTTAAATGGGATACTGTTATTTATTTGTTGAGCTAAGAATATGTTTTTCTTTAAAAATCAAAATAAATATAGTTTTTTAAAGAGAGAGAGAGATTCAGGTTTTAAAAAAAATCAAAACACCTCCAGATTCCTTACCCCTCAGATCTAAACATTAGTCTTAGTGGTTATACAAAGAAAAAAGTCAAACTAAAGTGGACTTTGATTCATTAGTCAGATTCACAAGTTCATTTCAAATGAACAATAAAAATCATGTTAAATTCACCTTTTAAATGTATATTTTAGTTTATTTTAAAAAATTATGTTGTTATAAGAGTATTGAAAACAAAGTATTTAACTTAGAAATCATTTCTTGAATAGGAAATAAAGCTACACATATAATTTCTAATATATCTTAGGGAAGAGATTTTTTTTCATTAAGAATGAAGAATTTCATTTGTTATGCAATGCCTCAAATTAGTGGTTGCAATCGGGTGTTCCCACAAACAAATGATCTCAACTACATCTACAGAAGATAAAGTACCATCGTTTTCCTTAGGCTACACAGCAATAAATAAGAGCTACTTGTCTTCTGAACCATAATTATTTTGCAACTAAAAGTTATGTACAAAGTCTCAGATGGTGAAATGGCAGACTAAAGAACAAATCACCCCATTATGTTTACAAGAAAGAATATCACAGGCCTGATATGTGAACTTCTTGTTCCCTTTACTGTGATCTTCAGCAATATTGCCATTAAATACTTTGCTAAACTACTCCACTGAAAACACATGTTCTTATATTGCTACCATTTCTTAGTTTGATGGAGCTATACACCCTGGCTATCTGCTGAAATAGAGCTCATCCATATCACTGCAGCTATATGGCCAAGATGTCAAGGGATTAGAGTGTCCTAACCATACCTCTATCTAAGGGAAGGTGTTTATCTTGAGCCTTACTGAGTTAGGATACAGAACAAGAAAATGAGGAGTTTAACAAAATCATTATGCTCTCTAAGGGTATGATTAGTAAGCATTCATGTAGATTACGTAATCAAAATAAGGCCATCAAGGATAGTAAGAGAGGGCATGCTGCAGCCAAGGACGCAAAGCCATTCTCTGTAGAGGCTTCAGACAAAAGACAGGCTGTTTAACCAGGTGGATTACTAGGGCACACAGCCTGCTTGCTCCGCCCTGTTGAAGTCCATGGCCGTATGCATATGAATGGGAGGATTGTCAAAGGGATGAAGGGTATATACAACTTGAATGTTTTGAAAGCAGTATGCTTCTATCTGATAAAACCCTGGCGATGTAGGGACTTAGGGCTCCCATCACCTGGGGCGCAGTTCAAAATCACCAGCTGCTCTGAGGAAGTCAGTTTGGGCTTTCTACTCCTTAAACAAGTACAGTCTCAGAAACCCACAGGGAGTCGCTGAGTCCGCAGTCCTGATGTCAGTGAATTGAGAGCTGCATGTTCGTCTGAAGGCACCAATGTTCCTCCAGCCTCACTGCAAACACACCCCGTCATGGAGTCGATGCTGACTCATAGTGAGCCGTATGACAGGGTAGAAGTGGCCCGGTGAATTCCCAAGGCTGTAAATTTTTACAGGAGTAGAAAGCCCCTCTTTCTCCTGCTGAGCAGCTGGTGGTTTGCTGCCATATGCTGACCTTGTAGATGGCAGCCAAACACGTATCCATTATGCCATCAGGCCTCCCGCCTGTGTTGTAGAATAGAATGAAATGTATGTTAGAATTTAATGTTGGGTATAAGAGAACACAGACAGCATGCAAATTCATGTGTAGTGGAGTGAAATTTCAGCTCCAAAGAGAAAGACTGGGCTTTCTATCACGCCAACAATAGCTTCCCTCTACAGCAGGGTGGAACTCCTCCTATGGTTTCCAAGACTGCAACTCTTCATAGGAATAGAAAGCCTCATATTTCTCCTGTGGACCAGCTGGAGGTTTTGAACTGCTAACCTTTTGGTTAGCGGCGCAATGCAAAACTACTCTAATATCAGAGTGGATGACAAACAAACAAAAACACCTCAATGAAATTGAATTGATGCGGATTAATAGAGATTATAGGACAAGGTAGAACTGCCCCTGTGAGTTTCTGAAACTAACCGTTGACAGGTATAACATCCATGTTCCTCACATGGGACAGCTGCTGGTTTTGAAGTGCAGACCTTGTGGATAACAGCTCAATGTGTAACCACTAGTCATCAGAGAGGTACAAATGATTCATTGCTGAAAACTAGCTGAAAGACTGGCAGTTACACTGCCAGGGCAAATGCACAAACTTAGTGACCCCTTTGAAAAATATTCAATGATTGAATACCCTAAACAGCACTTCTACTGTGCAAAGATAGACTTGTCATGAATCACGATTGGCTCAAAGGCAAGAAACAACTTATTCATATAAGGGGCATATTAGCGCTAATTACAGGTTGCTTAGGGTTGAAGCATTTGACTGCTAACTCCTTTTGAGAAATATTGGGCATTTTGCTGCTATGAGAAGGTATAGCCTTGGGTACCCCAAGAGCCAAGTCTACTCCCCTTACAGGGTTCCTATCAGTCAGCATCAATGAAATGGCAGTGGATTTGCAAATCTTTGCTTACTGACCTGCCAAATTTTTAGTAAATATTCATCATGGCTTCTTTAGATTAGGAGTTGGCCTAGTATTGTGTCTTCTCCAGAAGGCAGGTAGCGAGTGGGGGGCAGGGGAGTATATTTAATTAAATCTGAAAATGGCCTGCAGACTATTGATCATTAAAGTCACTGGGATAAACCATTATTTATAAGCATAAGTATTAATGTTAGGTCAGAAAAACCATGACAATTCAAGGACACACGTTTTGTATACGTGATTGACTGCATCCGGAAGAGTGAGTGGAACACCTGCAAGAACAAACTCAGAGGAAAATCATCCACAGTTCCCGGATTTTCCTCCTACCATTATTAGAAACAGAAAGTGGTCTGGCCCATACTTCACTTCCACCACCCTTTTTGCTCTTATTTTATATTTTTGATCGGATTAATTTTATAGTTAAATAAATATTGGACAGAAATATAAACTTGCATATGTCAAAAGTGACAAATAATCTATTGCAAGATAATTCCACTGCCACTTGCAAAGAGATTGATTTCAATAATTACTGTTATAAATAAAAGAGAATTTAAAAACAGCACATAATACATTTTGAAATGGTTACATACACTGAAATAAGTATAAGAATTTTGTTAATGTTGATAAAGCAGTAGTGACAGAAGAATATTTAAATTGAATGTCACAATCATTGGAATTCTCTGGGAAAGAAATGATGGAATTTTCATTGCCAATTCTAAACAGCATTTTGGGAAATTACAAGTGTTATATCTGAAAGTATAACAACTTTTACTTATAGATAAAAATCATTCAAGACTGAAAAATATTGCTAGCCAACTTAAAAACGATTTGGTTAATTATAATATGGTCAGTTAACATAAATCAGTATGTTGTTGTTAGGTGCTATCAAGTCATTTCCAATCCATATTGAGCTTGTTCACAACAGAATGAAACTCTGCCTGCTCCTGCACCATCCTCACGAGTGTTCCTATACTTGTGCCGATTGTTGCAACCACTGTGTGACTCCATCTCATCCAGGGTTCTCCTATTTCTTCTCTAAGCATGATGCCCTTCTCCAGGGACTGGAGTCTCCTGATAGTATGTCCACCCAAAGTATGGGAGGTAAAGTCTTGCCATCTTGCCTCTGAGGAGCACTCTGAACATGTTTCTTCCACGACAAACTTGTTTGTCCTTTTAGAAGTTCTTGGTACTTTTAATAATCTCCTCCAGCACCACACTTCAAATGCATTAGTTCTCATTCTGGCTTCCTTATTAAATATCCAATTTTCACTTGCATATGTGGGTGTTAAAATATGTGGGATGGGTTATGTGTAGATTCAATAAATGTAGCAAGAACAATGAAAAGTTGTTGTTTTTCTATCTCAATTCATCCTATGTAAAATAAACTGAAAATATCAATCACATTCTAACTGGCTAGAAATCTGTAGGGGTGTTTATCACTAAGAGCCAGGGTTATCATATTCAGTTTGTGGTTAGACCAAAGTATTTCCTTATAATTATCAAATAAACAGAATTATTGTATCTGGTTATGTACTATGTCTGATATGCTCCTTCCCACAGTTAGTGAACTAATTTTCTTTTATTTAACCTTATATTCTGCAAGTTTATCAAGCTCATATCGCACTGAAGTTTAAGAATTACTGTTTTATGGAATCGAAGGATACAATTTCAATATTGTCTATAATTTTCACGAACATAGTTGGACCAATAGGACTCAGTATAAAAGTGATAATGGAAGACAAATTTAAGGTGGAAGGAATAAAAACTAACAAAATTCACAAATTATACATTAACTAGATTATAAATAAGACACTTATAATAAAGGGAGTAGTAATACTTATTCGGTTAATTTTTCAAAAATATTTATTAATAAACATCAAATGGCAATACTCTTGAAATTGGGGTTTGGCACTAAAGAAAAAAAGGAAGATACATTTTATGAAGATTAAATGGTTAGCCATAGTGACTATTCTAAGTATAGATGCCAGTCAATGCAGACTCCAGACAGCTACATATTCTTTTCTTTTTTTTCCCCCACTGTGCAACCCGCTTTAGTGCCTGAAGCCCATGGGGTAAAGCCAGGCAATGGTTCAGGGTTACAGTTTGCTTTGGCATGGGACACTATGAAAGGCCCATAGGATTGGACCTGCCGTAAATCCAAACCCATGCACTGCATATTCTTAAATATTCTCTATATCACTAAGGAAATTTATTTTCTAACATTTCTTCTGTTGAACAAAGACCTCTATAGTACTTGCTGTAATTATCTATTTCATGTGGATGTCTTCTTAAATTAATTGAAAGACAGAATATCAATCATTTTTTTTCTCTAGGGCACAGATTAAAGTTAATATATATTCTTTATAATGTTTCTTCTCACCACAAAGTATAGATAGATTTTAATAAGTTAAATATTTATCTGATAGTATGGTATTTTGCCCCAGATGCAGTCAAAAATAACTCTAGATTTCTGTAATGGACAATAATTAAATATATATATTCAAATTCTAGTTATATATTTCAAATATAAAGGTTCAAATTCTACTCCAGATTTCCATTTGAGACAAAAATCAGATGCATCTAAATATGAGAAAACATGAGGATACATAAAAAGGATAGAAATATAGACATTTAAAGGTTGCAGTATTTTTCACAGTGTATCAATCCCTAATATTAGAAGTTTTCTCTTTTTATTGAATTCTCATTGCATTAATGAAACCAAGGAATATTAATAAAACTAAGGCATAAATTAATAGTGTTAATAATATGCTAGAGAACCTAAGAAAATAAACTGAGTAAAGTTAGTAAACTCTAGGTTTAGCAATTATCCTTAATGTGTATTGATATAATATTTGCAAGTAAGTGAAAGGAAGAAAAATGTTTTTATTCCCATATTACAGATAAGAAAACTGAAAAAAAACTGAACATTTATTTTGCAAGTTATTTACACTGGCTTAGTGTAAGAAAAATATTTCACTACAAGCCCTTCCTCCATCCCTATACTAGTGTGGCCTAGGGGGGCACAGGAAGGCAGGAGAGACTCAGCCACCACCACCCCCACCCCATCCTGCATTGCTGGTAGCCAGCATCCCTTTGTGGTAGCCAGCATCCAGGATGGTGCTCAATGAATAGATGATCTTCTGCCCCAACTTTCCTTCACTTCCTTTTATTAGATGCTAATCCTAATAACTTTAATGGCATATAATTTATATATGCAATTTATTAGTTCAATAATTTTAAAGGAAATTTTTGACAACAATCGATTTTAAGACATTTTCTTCTTTCTTATGCTTATTACAGTGCATTCCCCATTTCAACCCAACCTCTCCTGCCATGCCCGTAAGTATTTAGTAATCCACTTACTGTATCTATAGATTTTCTTATCCTGGATTTCATATACGGATAACCATACAAAAGAAACAAAAAAGAGCAACAAAACATAAAAATGACAAAATAGAAAAATTGCAAGAGAAAAGAAAGCAGAAAGTATTGAAAATTTTAAAATGGGTCAAAAGGAAGAGAAATGCTTAGTGTTTCACTTTAGCCAAACTACACTGTCCATAATCAACTTTTCAATTCTCTCTGACTGATAGCTAGATTATTCACATCCTTGGACTTGATCAGAGGGACTTTACCAGAGACTTAATCTATAAGGGGACATTGATATTGGGTCCCACTACCATCCACAGACTTGTGAAAGCAGATGCTCACAATTTAAGCTCAGGTATCTTTCCCTACTTTGGGTTTTGGTTTTATTATTTACAATCCCTGGGTCACACTGCCTGGTGTGCCTCTTCCATGTGGTCTTAGTTGACTACTGACTTAAATGGCTACTAATTTGAAACCTAGCCAGCAGTCCCCAGACACTATTCTTCATCTTCTATTTTTAAATCATTTTATTAGGGGTTCATACAACTTGTGACCTCCTCTCTGCCCAGCTCAGCAAGGAAAGTTTGGGTGAAATCCCTTCTGGGTTGCCTCGAGGCAGAAGTCCGGAAATTGCCTGGGTTTGGAGTGCAGAGGGCGATTGTTTTTCTTGTGCCAGTGAGTCTAATTTGACTCTTCACGACCAAACCAACCAAGGGGTGGTCTGTGGTAAATTGCTCTTGTATATAAATCGCCTTCTTATATACATATGTGTGCCCACGAGTTTGTTTCTCTAGTCTCCCCAGACTAACACACAACTCTTATCACAATCCATACATCCATTCATTGTCAAGTGCATTTGTACATTTGTTGCCATCATCATTCTCAAAACATTTTCTTTCTACTTGAGCCCTTGATATCAGTTCCCCAACTCTCCTCTCTTCCCTATTCTCCCTCATCCTTGATAATTTAGAAATTATTATTTTTTTCATGTCTTACACTGTCTGATGTATCCTTTTACCCATTTTCCTTTTGTCCATGCCCCAGGGAAGGAGTTATATGTAGATCATTGTGATCGGTTCCCTCTTTCTTCCCCAAATTCCCCCTACCCTCCTGGTATCACTACTCTCATTATTGATCCTGAGGGGTTTATCTGCCCTTGATTCCCTGTGTTTCCAGCTCTTATCTGAACCAGTGTACATCCTCTGGTCTAGCTGCCTTTGTAAGGTAGAATTGGGATCATGATGGGGGCAGGGAGGAAGCATTTAGGAACTAGAGGAAAGTTGTATGTTTCATCAGTGCTACACTGCAACCTGACTGGCTCGTCTCCTCCTCATAACCCTTCTGTAAGGGGATGTCTAGTTGCCTACAGATGGGTTTTGGGTCTCCACTCCGCACTCTGCCTCATTCACAAGGATATGATTTTATTGTTCTTTGATGCTTGATACCTGATCCTATCAACACCTCATGATCACACAGGCTGGTATGCTTCTTCCATGTGGGCTTCGTTGCTCCTCAGCTAGATGGCTGCTTGTTTATTGTCAAGCCTTTAAGATTCCAGATGCTATATCTTTTGATAGCTAGGAACCATTCGCATTCTTTACCACATTTGCTTCTGCATCCATTTTGTCTTCAGTGATTGTATTGGGAAGGTGAGCAGCATGTTATGCCAGTTTAATAGAACAAAGTGTTCTTGCATTGAGGGAGTACTTGATTAGCGGCCCATCTGCTGATACCTTAATACTAAACCTATAAATATATGCACATAGATCTATTTCCCAATCCTCATATATAAATATATTTACATATGTACATGCCTGTGTTTCGACTTCTATAAATGCCCTTTGTCTCCTAGTTTCTTTCTCTATTTCCTTTTACTTTCCTCTTGTCCCATTGTCATGTTCAACCTTCAATTGGGTTTCAGTTATTCCTCTTGGTTACATTGCCCTCAATCAAGCTATCCAAGGCCTCCTGCACTCTCCTTGCCATCAATGTTGGATCACTTGTTGTTCCCTTGCCCCTAGGGTAGTTAACACCCACTTCCTTTCCCCTGCCTCCCCCTCTCCAATGCCCCCCCCAGTACCATAAGTCCCGTTGTTTAATCTTCCAGGTCGTTTATCCCAGCTATTTTATCTAGATAGACTTGCAGAGATAATAATATGCGCAAAAACAAGACAGAGCAAAACAAAGCAACAAAAGAAAACAAAACAACAACAAAAAACCAATGACAAAAAAAAAGAAAGAAAAGTCTGTAAATAGTTCAAGATCTGTTTGTTTACCATTAGGAATGTTTTCTGGTGGAGTCTGAGGGGGTGCCATGCCCTGGTTCCAAAATCTATTTTTGGTATTCCCTGGGGACTTTGTTGCTCTGTTCCCCTTGCTGTTTTGTTGCACACCCTTATTGTTTCACCTCGGTTGGTGGGGTCAGGTCAGGAGCAATTCTCACACTGTGCCTGGACATTGTCCTTACTGATTGCCAGGCACCATCTGGTCTCTTCACCACACTTTGCTTTAGTATACATTTTTCACCGAGCTCTTCATAAGGGTGAGCATCAAGTAGGTCCATGACTTACGAGTTAATTGCTATTAGGTTAGGGCTATAATGAAGTGTGAAGTCAAAATCCATTCATATATTTATGGTTTATCTACATGTCTGGTTCACTTTAAGGACATCATTTGATTTAGGGTCATTTTATAATACAGAATATTATCAATCATTCCCCCCTGGGCTATAAGGTAATTTTATTGATAGCATCCTTAATTTAACCAATGATATAGAATTTAAAACACTGTTGATGTCCCCAGCCCCTGCCATTCCTGGGGCTTTGGGGCTCGGCTCAAGGGGAGTCCCTCTGGGACATGGGGTACAGGGAATGGTGTGACCCTTTGCTGGGCATGCCTACACAGTAGGGTATTCTGGGCCCCTCTAGGGTTTCCCATATGGGCTCCAATAAATTCCTTGCCTTTTGCTTAAAAACAAAAAACACTGTTGAGAGAAGGAAGTTACACATTTTTAGTGTGTCTTATCAGACAGACTCTGTACAGATTAAAAGCTTAAGTGATTGGATGCTATTTTCAGTAACAATGGGCTGAGGATGGGGCAAAATTGTCAAGAACACTCCTTCACAAAGCTTGAACCCTGCCTGCTCGTGGTTGGTTGGCACCAGGTTTGTTTAGACTCCTGGCAATCCTAGTCAACAGAGTAAAACCCTGCTCGGTGCTGTGCAATCCCCACAATTGCTCTTACACTTGAGCCTATAACGGCACACACTGTGTCCATCCATCTTGTCCAGGGTCGTCCTCTTTTCCACTGTACCTACCCGTTACCAAGCAGGATGTCCTTCTCCAGGGACTGGTCTCTCTTGACAACATGTCCAAAGAACTTGAGATGTAGCCTCTCCACCCTTATCTCCAACAAGCATTCTGGCTGTACTTCCTTCAAGACAAATTTGCTTGTTCTTTTGTCAGCCCATGTTTGTTTCAATAATCTCCACCAGCACCGTAATTCAAACATATCAATTCTCCTTTGGTATTTCGGACTCGATGTCCAACTTTCATATGCATATGAAGGAATTCAAAATACCATAGTTGGGGTCATATGCACCTAACTCTCAACATCTTTGCTTTTTAACCTGTAAGAGAGGTCTTGTGCAGCAGATTTACCCAATGCAATGCACCCTTTGATCTCTTGACGGCTGTTTCCATAAGCACTGATTGTGGATCAAGCAAAACAGAATCCTTGAGAATTTTAAACTTTTCTTCATTTATCATAGCATTACCTATTGGTCCAGTTGTGAGGATTTGAGTTGTTTGATTTTTTAAAATCATTTTATTAGGGGCTCATACAACTCTTATCACAATCCATACATATATCAATTGTGTAAAGCACATCTGTGCATTCGTTACCCTCATCATTCTCAAAGCATTTGCTCTCCACTTAAGCCCCTGGCATCAGCTCCTCATGTTTTCCCCACTTTCCCCACTCCCCCCTCCCTCATGAACCCTTGATAGTTTATAAATTATTATTTTGTCATATCTTTCCCTGTCTGACATCTCCCTTCACCCACTTTTCTGTTGTCCATCGCCTAAAGGAGAGGTCACATGTAGATCCTTGTAATTGGTTCCCTCTTTCCAGCCCACTCTCCTTCTACCATCCTAGTATCGCCATTCACACCACTGGTCCTGAAGGGATCATCCGCCCTGGATTCACTGTTTCCAGTTCCTATCTGAACCAGTGTACATCCTCTGGTCTAGCCAGACTTGCAAGGTAGAAATCGGATCATGATAGTGGGGTGGAGGAAGGGGGGGAAACATTTGGAAACTATAAGAAAGTTGTATTTTTCATCATTGCTACATCACACCTTGATTGGCTCATGTCCTCCCCTAGACCTCTCTGCAAGGGGATCTCCAGTGGCAGACAAATGGGCTTTGGGTCTCCAATCTGCACTCCCCGCCTCATTCATTATGGTAAGATTTTTTGTTTTGATGATGCCTTATACCTGATCCCTTCGACACCTTGTGATCACACAGGCTGGTGTGCTTCTTCTAAGTGGGCTTTGTTGCTTCTGAGCTAGATGGCCACTTCTTTACCTTCAAGCCTTTAAGACCCCAGACTGTATACCTTTTGATAGCCAGGCACCATCAGCTTTCTTCGCCACATTTGCATATGCACCCGTTTGTCTTCAGCGATCCTATCATGGAGGTGAGCACTCAATGATGTGATATTTTGTTCTTTGATGCCTGATAACTGATCCCTTCAGCACCTTGTGATATTGAGTTGTAATCTATACTGAAGACTGCAATCCTTGATCTTCATAGTGAGTGCTTCTAGTTCTTCACACCTTCAGCAAATAAGATTGTGTCATTTGCATATTGCAGTTTGTTAACAAGCCTTCCTTCAGCCCTTATACCATATTCTTCTTATAATACAGTTTCTCTGATTATTGATGGTGGGAAGACACAACCCTCACCTCTTCTGATTTGTCAGCATGCAGTAGTCTCGAGTTTTGTTCACACAACTGCCATTTGATACATGTATGAGTTCCACATGAGCATAATGAAGTGTTCTGGAATTCAAGTTCTTCTCAGGATCATAGTTTATTATGACCAACACAGTTGATGCCTTGAAAAAGTCAATAAGTCATGAAATATTTGAGTATTTCAGCCAAGATCCATTTGACATTGGCAATGATATTCCCTGTTCCACTTCTTGTTCTGAATCTTGCCTACATCTCTGGAAGCTCCCTGTCAATGTATTGCTGCAATTGGATGATGTTCAGCAAAAATTGACTTTCATGTGATATTAATTATATTATTCCATAAGTAGGGAGTACCTACTTATAAAATAAGTACCTACTTATTTTCTGACGGGGGAAAATTGCATGGATTATGATTGCACATGACACATATATTTGCTATATCAACAAAAAACAGCATCAACAGTAAGAATGTCCCCTAGGTAATATTCAGATACTGACTTGTCCAGACTTCAATCCAGACTTGCTGAATCAGTATCTGTATTCTAATAAAATCCCTCTATAAGTAACACACATACTAAAATTCAAGAAGCAATGGTTTAGATAAAAGACAAACAAACATGCTGGCCATATAAGGCCTGTCAAAATGTAAAATATCATTATCTTTAGGGAGTAGACATAGAGAAAGGATATGGGAAACTCACAAGTTATTTTCTATACATCCATTTCAGTGAACATGAATAGTTTTGTACAAGTCAAGTTTTCATTATATATATCTACACACACATACTATAGATTAATCAAGTATCAAAATCAACACCAAGATGATAGGTAAGATGGTATACACACACACACACACACACCAATATACACAAAGATGTATGTGTATATAATGATATCATTTGCTATATATATATATGTATCTACATAAATGCATATATATACATAAAAATGATTAGATTACCTACCATCTTGGTGTTGATCTTGACCTCTGATGATGGATTAACCTGTTGTATTTGGAGATATAGATAATGATATAAATATGGTTATAACTTCTTAGAAATTATCTCATTCAATCTCTCTATGCCCAGATTGAGACAAGTGTATCCTGGAGAATAATACTCTGACTTCATTAGTAATTGTGCAAATTTGTTACAGAATTATGCTATGCTACATTTTGAAACTTTCTGGGAAAAAGTGAGAAAAAACATTCCGAATTTGAGAGAAAGTGTGCTCTTATGAGTGACCTCATTGAGATGAGAAGTATGTTGGCCCCCAGTTTCTTCCTCACTAAATTGGAAACACACACACAGATGCAGGCACACATGTACATTGTAATCCTATTATAGTGCAAGGAGCTTTTGGAATCATGGCATAGATTTTCACAAAGAAGAATTTTGAAAAGCTGGTGACAAGTTTTACTGTGTGCCTTAATAGTATATTGACACGTTCATTAAGGACATTCATCTTATTGACGCTCTAAGTTTGGAGGTTTTTCACATTTAGATAGTAACTTTCACAATTAAACTAAAAGTGAACACCTTTCCCCAATCTATTAAGAGATGAAGCAAAAGAAAACAGTATTAAAGCTCCCCCTTCTGTCATGAGGCAGCTATAGCTATTACTCATGTGCAAATACTACTTTACACTATCAAGAAATTGAATTTGGACTTTAACACTCAGAATAATTAGAACATTTTAACATAACTCTATAAATAATTGTTTTTCCATTTTGGTCTATTAGATATAGTCGGGTAAGCTATACGACAACACATCTATAAGCCTCTGCACGCCCTCTCCCCACCACACAAGGCTCTTTTTAAAAAGTGGTAGACTTAAATATTTTTGATGACCTTTTTTTCAAAAATTTTGCCTGAAAAGAATGTTTCTAAATATTTATCATCAAGCAGAATTTCAAAATTGTAGACTAGACCTTAAATAGACCTGGGAGTTCAACTCAGATGAGAATGAATTCCTCACAAAGAAATAAGGCAAAGTCGAAGTAGTGACTTAAATCCTTTCAGCCAGATAATATCAGAATCTAGATTAGAACCCAGGTTGATATTCAGCTCATTGATTTTTAAACTGTTCCACACTTCACCTCCATTATTTATAAACGTACTTACTTGTATACACTGGTATCAAGTTGATTTGTTGCTCTAACCTTTAAAGGAAAAGAGAAATATAGAAAATTAGAATAGACTTGATAGTAACATGTTAATTTTAAAATTACAAAATACTGATAACTGACCATATTTATTCATTTCAAATATATATAATACATATATACATATAATATACATACACACAATACATATATACATACAATATATGTGTATATATTGTGCACACATACATACAATATATGTGTGTATATATATGCACACATATATTGTATGTATGTGTGCACAATGTTAGGTATAATTATAATGTTGAATATAATGGCCACATTCAGGTAATAAAAGCTACTGCCCTCATTTAAAAAAAAGCATTTTAGGATAAAGAAATAAGTGTGTACATTTAAGTACTCAAAAACACATTTTATGGCAAATACCCTGCCTTTATTGTAGATTCAATGACAATATAAAACAGTAGACTGGTAAACATAGATACATAACTGATTCTCTAAAAGGCTAGATTTGTAATGACAGCTTTTATTTTCAGTTAACATGTGGTTCTTTATGGCTATATGTTTTCAGAGCATCTTATTTGTAATATCAAAATGCAATAGAAGATTTCTAGATGAATCCTATAATTTTAAGCAGGTGATTGTATTAAAGAGGATGAAGCTGACAAAATATATGGTAGAAGTTATCTGCCAACAATGAAATTACCTGACAACATTCAATGGCAAAGAAGAGACCCTAAAGTATCTGACATGAATTGATCTGCAATGCCAGGTTTGTTTGAAAAATACCCTTTATTTAGGAGAGTGTAGTGATCCAATCTTTGAATTACAATTCAATAGTAGAATGTAAATTTGTGAAAAGGGACTGTAGTTTTTTTTTTCAAATAAATCGTCTGTTAAAACAACTTTTCCCCATATGATAGTTAATGTTTTCTGTCAACTTGGCTGGCTTCTCAGTGGTTTGGCGATTAAGATGCAGTATCCCCCACGAGGAGCTCTAGCATCAGATAACCTCCATGACAAAGACACTGAGCAGCCAATCCATTGAAAGAAAGTTTCCTTCGGACGTGGCATGCTTCTAATAGTGCGTGCTATGACAAACGTGCTTGCTCTGTGCTGGGTCTGGATGCTACATTTGGCTTGTCATCTGACCTGCAGTGCTGTGACTTCAGCCAGGGCCCTTTCATATCCCCTGCAGATCCTGGGAGATGCCAGCAGCCTGCCCTTTTACCTGCTCACCTTGGATTCATTTGTCTTTGCAGCCAAAAGTATGTGGTTAGATCTGCTGATCTTAAGTCCATCAACCCCTGTAGCTACTAGAATCAGAGACACTTCCACCCTGTTAGAAGACCACAAACTTGGAACTTGCCTGCCTCTTGCCAGCTACATGAACCATTTCCTGGATCTAAACTCTCTTCAGTTTTACATATTTAAACTTCACTTGTTTGGTTCTCTGAAGAACCTCGCCTAAGATGATACATCAGAGCAGTAAGGAAGCCATTTTCACAAGGAGAAGGAACGGCAGAAAATATATACAAACAGGACCCTAGCCAAGTCTGGTGTTAAAATTCACACCAATTGTTTGCTTTAATTTCTTTATAGTAATTAAGGTCATTCCAAACTCACTGCCATTGAGTCAATTCCTACACTTAATACCGTATAGAAAAATTATAATTGCCCCCTGTGAATTTCCGAGACTGTAACTCTTTAGGAAATAAAAAATGTCAATTTTCTCCCTCAGAGCAGCTGATGGCTTCAAACTTCAAAATCCTTACCCACAAGGCCATCAGCGCTCCAAAACCTTTGTTGTTAGTGCAACGGAAATAAAAATAGGGACACTATGACTTCGTAGTTGATTTTTCTTTTTGATCTGTCAGATATAATTAGGGAAGCTTGGAAGACATCAAATAAATCAAACTGTGGACAAAATCAATAAAATTCAAATCACTAATATATCTGGAGCGATTTAAAGGCTTAAATGCAATCTAAAGCACAAATCATGCAAGTTTCTCTTGGAAGGCCTGTTTGTGGCCCCCACAAAGTCTATCAGTGGCCTCATGAAAGAGAGGTGAGAGAGTCAGACAGCTTAGCTAGTATCTTTAGCTGTAGCTGTAAATGAGAGTCTCTTGAGTCAGGACGTAATTTGGTTAATTTCTTTGAACAAGGTCTTTGTTTAATCAGTTAAAATTGATTAAAAGGTGATCTTACAAAAGAAGGCACATAAAAAAGGCTATTTTGCTGATGTTCTCAGAGAAATAAAGAGATCAAAGTACTGCAAACTTTTCTGAAAATTCCCTTCATGCAGAAAGGCCTTTCTAATTTAACCAGAGTGTCAGCCATAGTAGAAAGGTCAAGTGAGTTTCTGAAGATCAGTTAAAAGTATCAACTTATGCTAAACTCTATTTTTTCTTCACATAAATACAACTCCATATTTAATACCAAGAGGCCACTTTTTAAATATCATTAAGGCAAGGCATTTTCAGTTGCTTGAAAACATAATCTATCAAACTACATCTCACGATGCACCACTATTTTAGGTTTAAACATCATCAGGCGCGCGCGCGCGCACACACACACACACACACACACACACACACACACACACATCCCAAATGAGGTACTGCCACAGTCTTCCTGGCTGCTATTGATTCCTCCATCAATAGCCACCTGGCTTTACATGAACTAGTGTCACCCAACACTTACTCTTTTGCTTTAATTTCTTTATAGTGATAAAGATCATTCGAAAACAATTGCAGGGTAGAATCATTTACAGTTTACTTCTCCTTCCTTCTCCCTCCCAATATTTTAATAGTGTCACCTAGATTATTGATTCAGTGGAATTTCTAGTTTTATTTTTTATTTCTGGAGACTTGCTTTTATTAAGTCAGTTCAAATCAAGGAATTATGTTTTCTAAAACCACAACTCTCTTTTCACTGTTATTATTCCCTGATTTACAGAAAGCCTAATAATATTACATCCTACTAAATAATAAGTCCACCTGATTCAGTAAATATGATAGTTTGCTTTCTTGATCATGTTACTTGTTACTCACCTTTCCCTCTGACTGTAGAGAGGACGTATTTCCATGACCCCATCAGCGTGGTTCTGGGCTATGGGGCGTGACTTGATCAAAGAGATGTGTGTGATGTGACAGGAGCCGAGTTGGAACAGACCTGCTCCCTGGCCCTTCTGTCATCACAGTAAGAAGAACAAGCCCTGTATAGTTGCTTCTGCCAGAAGAGGAGGAAACACACCGAGCAGAGCTGCCCCCGCTGACCCACAGATGTGTTAGCAATGAAAGAAATGCTACTCATGCATGCCACCCATTTTAGATGTGTTTGTCATCTGCGAGAGGATGCAGTATAAAAAAATTAACTAATGACTTTAAGAAAGACTCAAATTCAACTGGTAGAAAGAAATATATATGTACTAATAGAATCTTTCTAGCTTTTGTTATGTACAATGTCACGTCAGAGAATATAAATAGGGAAAACAATGTTTTATCTGCCGCTGTCCTTTGCATCCTCTGGTGTATCATTCTGCTTTCTAATCAAAACGCTGACATTGCATAACACTGTGGCACCGGGGTCTAGAGAAATTGTGGCATTACACAGTGTTATTTCAGAGCTAATTTAAGTAAGAGTCCAGACTTTTATTTAGTTGCTGATGCCTGTATGGACAAAGTCTGCCGCTAAGATTATCTCCTCAAAGTCATGAGTTTGAGATTTCTGCTGGGAAAAGGCCTAGGTCATCGAGAAGGCGTGGCATTTCGCAGCCCGATGTACTCACTGGTTCATCTGGCCAGTGCTCTTCAGAGAGCAGTGCTCCCCAGGGTTCCATAACACACAGCTGGCCCTGTCTCAAACGCGCATAAATAGCAGACAGTGTGACCCGAGAACCTGGTTTCCGACCTCCAGCCGGTTTTCCTCTGTGCTGCCTCGATCCAGTTCAACCGCTGCTACTTCTGTCTCATAGCTTCTTTCTCAGAGAAACAAGAGGGGGAAAAGGCCACACGAGTTCGGTACCCCAAATATCAGGTCTCCCACCCAGAAAGCAACTGGGTATCTGACTTCCCGGAGGCAGTTTAATGTTCTGTGCCTTACACACGTGGGCTTTCATTCATTCAAATATTGTACAGAGAGCACCTTCTCTGTGCCCAAGTCACTGAGGGGCCTGGACGCAACAGGGAGCAAAACGAAGGAAGCACTCAGACTTCAAAAACATGCATTCCTATTCTATACACGGTATCAATACAATTATGAAAATAAAAGGGTGATCACCATGTTCACTTCCTACGTAAGCAAAGAGAAAAGATGACTAAGATTTACTGAAAAGAGTAGAAAAAGCTTGGTAACACACCCAGATAGGTACGTACAATAAACTTGGAGGCATTTTATAGAAAACCAAAGGACTAATTGTATGAAAGCTTTTAGAAAAATAGACATTTCTTTTTCACCCAACTCTAGCTGTGAATATGTTTCCTTGTGGAAAGAAGAATGTGTGGGCACGATCGTTTAATGATGTGATCTGTAGTCACTCACTGTTCTAGCTTCAAATGAAACATGGTTTACCTGTTTCAGCAGAACAAAAGTGGAAGGGATTCTCCCAATATTTAATAATCATGATTCACCTAAAATCTTTTATAATCTTCAGAAGACAAAATATATGAAGTTACAGATGAGTATTGCTATAAAATTTTTGTTAACCTTAGGGATGAAACATACTCATTAAGTCATTTTCTGGAAACATTTCATGGTACTAATGTGTGTTTGAAGAAGTACAAGATGTAGATACTGTGGAGGATTCGGAGAGAAGAGTGAGTGAGTGCAGATCACATTAAAAATGATCGTTTTGTCAATAATCCAATACTGTGATATGTTATCTTATAGCTATATTTTAGGCATGTTCAATTTAAATAATGAGACATTTTAAATACTGCTACACACATTACTTTTCTCATGAATAAATCCTGGAAAGCAGCAGCAAATACATGCTAAGTAAGCATTTGCAGTCCATATGTTTGTGATTCATACTAAAGCTACCAATTAACATTAAATTTCATTCCAAGGAAACTAAAAGCTATTACCAAAAGAAAAAATATTGAAAGAAAACTACAAATGTTCATGTTTTCATGACTCAATTTTTCTTTTGTAAGGAAATGGAAATGGTTTTCAGAAGTGTTACCAAATATTTTGTTAGAATTCTCTAGCAACTACTTTGTTTGATCAAAAATACAGGTATCATATTAAGTGATAATTCATTATAAAATTACCTATTTTTCAGCCAAAATCAGGTGTATTGACACGGTATCTACAACACTGGGCTCATACCCGGAACCAGTGGCAAAGTGCAGCACATCCTTCAGACGTTACTCAAAGACACATAGAACAACAGTTCACTTAAACATTAAACGTTTATTTATTCAAATGTCTTTGATAGATTAGTAACTTCCAATTCTACCTGCAAAAAGTCCCAAACATCTCGTCATTGACTACCTTTACATAGTATTTTTCCTAAATGGTTACTAATAGGTATGGATTATGTGGACATTGGATTCCTGAAAGAAGCTACTTTACTTACACCAAAATAACTCCATCATTTGGAGGACAAGAGCATTTTTACTTCTCAAGAGATCTCTTGCAATCCTTAAGAAAACATTCAAGCTTTGAGTTGAAATATGTAAAGGGTCTATGGGCAAAAAACTGAATGATGTAGGACGTAACAAAAGAAGATGGGAAGAAGAAACAGACACTGTACAAAATAAGCTAGTTGATATGAGGTAGCAGAGGAAGAAGAACCAATGATATGAAAGGAAGACATTCAGGCTGCACTGAAGGCATTGGCCAAAAACAAGTCTCCAGGAAATGATAGGATATCAATTGAAATACTTCAATACGTTGTCAAGGAATTTAGAAAACAGCTACATTGCCAACCACCTGGAAATGATTCATATTTATATCCACTCCAAGAAAAGGTTACCAACAGAATGCTCAAATTGTAGAACAATATCATTGATATCACATTCAAGTAAAATGTTACTGACAATTGTCCAACAGCCACTGCAGCAGTACATCAACAGGGGGATGCCAGAGCTTCAGGTCAAATTTAGCAAAAAGATGAAACACTGCTGATGTCTAATGGATCTTGGCTGAAAGCAGAGATTATCAGTATGATGCTTACTTTTGTGTCTTTGACTAGGCAGAGACATTCGGCTGTGAGGATCATAGCAAATTGGAGGGGGAGCCAAAAAGAAGGCGGCCCCGGGTGAGAGGGATTGACCCAGAGGATGGAACAATGGGTTTATACATGAGAACCAGGGCTA
Source organism: Tenrec ecaudatus (assembly GCF_050624435.1). Classification (NCBI taxonomy): domain Eukaryota; kingdom Metazoa; phylum Chordata; class Mammalia; order Afrosoricida; family Tenrecidae; genus Tenrec; species Tenrec ecaudatus. The sequence goes on from NC_134545.1 coordinate 68,800,498, forward strand.
GGAGGGTGGGAGGCCAAGCAGTGCTTCCTCTGTTGTGCAAAGGGTTATTGTGAGTTCGAACTGACTCAATGGCACCGGACACCTAATTGATGATACCAATTTTTATTACTTCAAAGTGTCTTGCCTGTCTTCCTAATTATTTTTTTGTTTTAGATAGCACTGTCAAAGAACATTTGGTCAAGTAATGTGACTCCTTTGTTCCATGCCTTTAGTTTCTAGTGTGCTTTCTCTAATGGTTTGGAATAAGGAGTATGGATTACCTTGGTGTCTTTAGACCTAGTTTTAACGTTCAGTTACACCCAGTCACCAACTGAGACACAGGGAAACAGACTTAAGGTCAGTCTTTGAAATCTGGATTTCCTCCTTGTGAAACTGTAATGAAAATGACTCACTGTCTTGCTAAAAATATGATCAAATAAAATTATTGGTGGAAAACAACTACAAATTTTAAAAATAAATAATTTGCTAAGCAGTGTGTAAAAATAACCATTCCCCCAACTTACCCACGGCAGGGTGCTGCTGTATAGTTGGAGGCAGTTTCATCCATTATTTCTCATATATTATGTCTTTCATTTGGAAAATGTTGGCTTTCTCAAGATTAGTTTTAGAATTAGAATCACAGAATGTTGGCTGGCATTTCCTGAGAGCACTGAATGACATTGATTAAAATAGGTACTAGGGGGTGATGAGAGAAAAAATTATTTTTTTAAGCTGGCTTCAAGTTCTGGCAATTTGGTGCATCAATGAATGATCTCTTAGCTCCTCTCATAAAGTAGCATTTGTAACTCTCATTTGTTGAGGTGTTACAAGGATTAGTCATTTTGTAACATCTTAAAAATCACAGTTTAAAGCCATTTTTATAAGTATCAGAAATCATTGCTCAAGCTTAAATTCCAATCCCACAGGAAAATATATGCATGGACTCCTTATTATTAAGTAAATGTGTTGGCTGATCCAGCTTAGTGTAATTGTAATAGTCTACTGGTTAATGTAAATTTCATTCTTTTAATGCTTATTGATGAGAGATGCTACGCTGTGAAGGAAACAAACAGAACTGAGATAATCGACCCGGGACTTGAACCAGAGGGTGGAAGGCAGTGATCTGCACAGTGATCTGAAGATATTCATGAAAAGTTACAATCTAAAGTCCCATTTCCTCTCAAATGTAACCATTGTAAATGCTGTTACCCCATAATCACACGTCTATCACGTATTGGGATTTGAATAACCTTAAAAATGTATCTACCTTTCTACTCTACTACCCCCTGCCATTTCTGTATGATAAGTACAAACAGCTTTAAATGGAAAACAATTCCACAGGAGTATGTGAGCTGGGAAGCAAGATGATATTGCAGATACACTTAGAGGAATGCTTTATTTGCAAAAACAACACTAATATAAACTAAATTATAAAGATGAAAACTAGAACTGTTTGGCTGAAGGGAAATTTAATTCTGAAACACTGAAAGCTGTGTGATGTATTATAAACCATTCTAGTCAGTTAGTGTTTGAGCTAAATTTTATGTAGGCTATTATGGAAGTAGGAGACACAGCAAACTTTACGTGGGAATATATTCAATTTTATATTGCAAATACCATAACAACAAGAAAAACCCGCCAAACCCACTGCTGTGAGTCAATTCTAACTCAAAGGGATGCTATAAGACAGAGTGGACCCCATAGGGTTTGCAAGGCGGCAGGATCTTTATAGAAGCAGACTGCCACACCTCTCTCTTTGAGAGGCTGGGTGTTCAGCAGCTGAGTGCTTTATCCTTGGTGTTGTTAGGAACCCTGCATACACCCAGGAAATAAATCATCGGAATATACTGGCTGTCATCAAAGAGAACATTATGAAACAAAGGATTAGCATCCTTCATTTCTCAACTCCGTCACATTTTTTAACTTAGTTTTGAGTACATCAACACTGGAGATTTTAAAAGTCCATAACTATGATTGGATTATGAATATAATCTTAAGGACGAATTTTCAGGCAAACCAAAGATGAAATATAGGCAGCATAGTTATCACACTTCCAGACCATGAGCTGAACACAATGAATATTGTCCTGAAAATCTTCTTCCCCATCATTGTTTCCCTGATATGCAGCATTGAACTTGAGAATTCTAAGGTTCTGTAAAAATGCCAATTAAAAAGTGACTAGCAGATGAAATACATGAATGTGTGGGATAAGGTGGGATAAGATTTACTGGTTTGTGATGACAGTTTGTGAAAAATGGGATGTGACGTCTGGAAAACATTAGGTGAATCATGTTGCTAAGTATTAAGAATCCCAACTCTACACTAAAAACATCACAATTTTCTTAACTTTTTTTCCATTTAAGCTGTGATTCCAATATTTTCTTGACAGAAAAAAATGATGGAGTAAACTAACGGAACTGAACACTTCAAAAGGCTGTTCCAGAATATCCTCCAGACCAAATACCCTCCAGAGAGAGCAAACACAGAGCCCGCAGGCAGAGGGAGGGCAAGAGACCCTCGGGCAAGAAGCCTTGGGACAGGCAGTATATCTGGATGGGTGATCTCAACAGTCCAGAACAATCTAATTGTAAACCTGTAGGCATCTGACCCATAGGCTGATTCTAAACTTCAAGGTCATTAAACCCAGGACTCTTTCTGTTGGTGAGTGCCTAATTACTTTCTTGCTCATGCCCGGACAAGACCCAGCTGGTGAGAGCGCATGACCAGGTTTATGATTGGACCTGAAAATTGGGACCAGTCCTGGGATGGGTCCATTCATAACCCGAGACGGAGACAGGCCAAGTATCTCACACCTGGTAAAACAGCCTGGATGCAGTTCATTCCATGTCAACTCACTCGTGTCCACACCTGCTGCATGTCAGGCGACTTCCTTTCCTGCCCTCTCCTTCCTGCTTGCCATTTTATGGCCAGTGAGACCATTCTTTAGTTGGAGAGCGCAAAGCCCCTGCACGCATCACAGCAGTATCGTAATGTCACACTGGAGTTAGAAGTTCAAAATGGGAGAACATGCTCAGCATATCTCAAATGCAAAGAACCGAAGAAAAAATATTACCGCCTCGAGTTACAATATGGATGGATTCCATAGACAAAATGTTGAACTGCGAAGGAAGCAGGAAAACCTGATGAAAGGAAGAAAAGACATGATTCCAAGAAGAACAAATCAATGTTCAACCATTCCGGGAGGCAGCAGATGATCCTGAACCAATGGTACTGAACGAAGAAGCCCGCATCAAACTGGAGGCAGTAGTGATAAGCAAGGTTTGAAGAATTGAAGGATATCAATTCAAGTGATTCAGCAAGCTGATGGAGCACTGGAAAGATTCACTGGCCTATGCCAGAAAACTTGAAAGATTGATACCTGACTGATAAAGATCCATTATCTGTGCCCATTCCAAAGAAAAAGGACTCAAAAGACTAAAAAAAAATATCAAACAGTATAGCACACAAGTAATAGTTTGCTGACTTCAAAAAGAGATGCAGCAGTACATTGGCAGGGTATTGCCAGCCATTCAAGCCAGATTCAGAAGAGGACACGACATGAGGGATATTGCTGTTGAAGACTGGTGGGTCTTGTCTCAACGGAGAGAAAAATGTTTACTTTTGTTTTATTGACTATGCAAAAGCATTTGACTATGTGGATCATAACAAACTATAGATAACACTGAGAGAATTGAGTAATCTAAAACATTTCATTGTGCATGCGATGAATCTGTATATGGACCAAGAGACAATTATTTGAACATATCAAGGGAACATCTGCTTGGTTTAAAATCAGGGCAGGTGTGTGTCAGGGTTATATCCTGCCACCATATTTATGCATGTTGAGCAAATAACTCAAGACTCTGGAGTATATAAGAAGAATGTGATACCAGGATTAGAGGAAGGCTTATTCAAAATCTGTGATATAGAAATGTGGTACCAGGATTGGAGGAGGACTTATTCACAACCTGTGATATACAACTTTGCCTTCTCAAAGTAAGGAGGAATTCAAGCACTTACTACTGATGCAAATAAAAGGCTGTAGCTTTCAGTACAGAGAGCAACTCAATATAAAGAAAACAGAAATCCTCACAAATGTGCCAACTAACAACATGATAATAGAGAAAAGATTAGATCCTCAATTAATACCCAATGAAGCAGCCCTTAAGAAGTCAAAGGTGTGTTGTATTGGGTGCATCTGTTACACAAGACTGCCTTAAAGTGTTCAAAGAAAACATGTCACTTTAAAGAATACGGTGTATCTTTCAAAGCTAGGATGTTCTCATCTGCCTCATATGCATATGAAAGTGGGACAATGGATTAGGAAAAGCACAGAAAAATGGGTGCCTTTGAAGTATGGTGTTGGTGAAGAATATTAAACGTATTACTAACTACCTGAAGTAAAAAAGAAATCTGTCTTGGAAGAAGTATAGTCAGAATGTTCCTTAGAAGTCAGGATGGCAAGACTGTCTCCATTACTTTGGACATGTTATCAGGAGACTCCAAGACCCTGGAAAAGACATCATCCTTGCATCTGATAATAGAGGATCAGCACAAGAAAGGGAGCTAACGGAGGAGATGACTTGACATAATGGCTGCCACAGTGCTCTCAGACAAAAGTAATTGTGAAGATGATGCAGTAGAGGACAGTCCTATGCTCTGCTGTGAAGATTGCACCTAAGAGGTGCAACCAATTAAAAATCAGATAACAAGAACAAGGATTATGGAAGGAATTATATAAGGTAAATCTGGAAAATCTGGTAATGCTAGAAAATACCTCCCCAAATCCCAAAGCATGTCAAAATGACACAGATGTATGTCAAAGTCACACAAGAGCCCACTCTACCAGCTCTTAATGATCAATACTGAAGTAACTTTGGTAACAAAACAAAGTGATATTTAATTATAATCTAAAACATAAACAGGTGTAGTCCACAATGATAATAATTACATTAGGAAATATTGAAATACTGCAAATCATTTATGTCATTACTTTTCTATTAAGGAAATGAAGCATAACTTCCCAGTCCTAAAGTATGGGCTCTGCATAATGACTCCTTTCCAAAAATAAGTTCACAAAGAATAATAAGGTGTGTTACAACATGATGCAACATTAGAGTGGAGAAACTTGACAAACATTACATTAGTCAGAATATGAGATCAGCTCCACATTGCCAGTGATGTTGATGTTATGTATCCTGGATTTGATAAAAATGGCACTTGATTTTTATGGTCTTCTCACTCAAAACCCAGAATCAAAATTGCTTCATGAGTGTGATAGGTAGGTTTATTGTGCCAATCTGGCCAATAAGAACATGTGGGATTAGCAAAGTCACAGTTTGTTTGGAGAGTAAAGAGATAAATGGCTCGGCGAGCCCTGCCTCTCTCTCTCTCTGGCTCTTTGGTGTTCGCACTAGTGTGCAGCTGTCTTAGCTAGTTCTCTGTCTCAATTTGTGAGCTACACTACCATTGGGACAACCAACCATGGACTGTGTTGCTAGAGCTTGAAGTTCCTTTGAGACCTGCTTTGCCACACTGCTGGTGTCTACATCACTTGAGCAAGGGACTGTTGTATCCTGTCATCTGGCTGATTGTTGGTGACCCATCTTGCTGTTTACTGCATGTGGCCAGACTGCATGCATTGCCCATTGGAAGACTCAGCTGTCGGATTGCTGGACCGTGGACCCAGCAGCCCTTGTGATGTGAGGGACTTCCAGTATATTTTAACTGATTCATGGACGTAAGTTAAACTGATCCCTCTGTACCGCTGTGTGGACTAATTAGCCATTATATTTCTTCATGCTATATATATCTATCCATATATATAGATATAGATTGATAGATAGATACTCATATGTGTCCCGGCTTTGTTTCTCTAGAGAACCCTAACACAATGAGGAAGTTATGAGACAAATCCAAACTGAAGAACCATATATAAAATATCCAACTGGTAATCCTCAAAATTGTCAACATTATCAACAACAAAGACACTCCCCAAACTCTCACCCATAAAAGGAAACTTAACAGGCATTGCAATGAATATAATGTGTCCTGGACATCATGTTGGGATAGAAAAGGACATGAGGTAAAAAGTAAGAAAATTTTAACTATAGAGTTGAAGTAATAGTAAAGTATCAGTATGACTCTACTGATGAATAATATTAATCAAAGAGATAACTACAGGAAGTATGTAAATAATCTATTTTACTTTTTTATAAATTTAAAACTTTTTTAAATAAAATGTTTATTAAATCATTGTGGGAGTACAAAACAGAAATATGAATCTAGAAAAAAAGCAAAATAATGTAATAATTTTGATTGCTAATGAAAATGTTATTTATGTAATTTTAAAGTGACATTGAAACTATCAAACCAGTGTAGTATTTAGATTGCATTACGTATGAGTATATTTGAAAGAATTATGTAACTTAAAAAGATACTTTTATTGGGGGCTTTTACATCACAATTCATACAACCCTCCAATATTTCAAGCACATTTGCATATATTCCACCATCATCATTTTCAAAGGACTTTCTTCCCACTTGAGCCACTGATATCAACTCCCCATTTCTTTCCCCTCCCTTCCTTGCCCACCCTCTCTCACAAACCATTGATAAGTTATAGGTTATATTGTCCTCTGTCACCCCTCATTCACTTTTCTGTTATTTGTCCCCCTGGGAGGGGCTTCTAGTTGATCATCGTGGTCTATTCCCCCTTCTCCCCCAACCTTCATCTAATCCTCTTGGTATCCCAACGCTCCTTGTTGGCCCTGAGGGATTTATCTATTCTGGATTCCCTACGTTGTGGGCTCTTATCTGTAGCAGTGTGTATGCTCTGGTCTAATTTGATTTGTAAGGTAGAATTAAGGTCACAGTAGTTGGGGGAAGAATCACCAAAGAGCTAGAGGAAAGGTATATGTTTCATTGGTGCTATATTGCACAATGCCTGGCTAATCTCTTCCCTATGACCCTCTGTGAGGGAAACAATTTTATTTTAAAATATAGATATTCTAGCAATTAAGTTATTCCATAGATTTTGAAAGGTAGAACTTTGTGTTAAGTCAGGAATCTACCTTGTTTTCACTATCAATAATATTTTGTATGCATTGCCAATGCAAATGTACAAGGAACAATTTAACGTCAGTGCTGAATGTTATAACATCTATCTTCAGATTATGTGTATGAAGGTATTACAATAGCAAAATACCATGTGTACAATTTATTATTTAATGAGCCACGGGCTCATTTATAAAGCTCCATAAAGCATTCTACTGACAATATCTGTGTGGCCAAGGCGAGCTCTTCCCTGAAATTAAAAGGTCACAAACAAAACTCTATCTATCCTATATTAAAAAAAATCAGTATGTGTGCATTACATCTACACATGTACAGACACACATACACAACTCCATTGTACACTAGAAATCTCCCATACTCCAAGGGAGGCCATTCCCACATCAGCAAAGATTCCTATTACAGTAATTCATGACACAGTGGCTTCAAAAGTTGCATACTGTTTTGACGAGGCTTGCAACCAAAAGACACTGCCGTTGACAATTTTCTGCTTCAAGGTGGAGACAGTGTTGCATCTAGAAAGTCTCTCCCTTGAGATTGCACAGCGAAAGATACTGTGTTTAGTTACATGTAAAACCTTGCGCTGTTTAAAGCTTATGTTTACGTTCCACGCAGAAAATGAAGAAATCAGGAGGAGCTGGGGCTGTGAAACCACGCGGAAGCCTCCAAGTCTCGCGTGGACCACGTTGTGGTTCTCCATGAGAGTGAAAAGTCGGCCGTTTTGAATTTTGCAAGAAAGTAAATTTAGATTAGTTTGTTGAGAATAATAATGGTGAAGATTCCCCCCAAATATAATATAGATCTTATTTCACTTTATTTAAAGAAAGAAAATATATAGTGCTTTCTATGCAAAGACCTCCATTCATAAAATATTGTTAAATATTTCTCTCTCAATCAAAGCTGATCTGCACTTTACTGGGTGATTGCTTTTATTTATCAGTCATGTCGCTCTCATTTCCTTACAGATCTTTACTATTGTAGAATTTTGCAAAGAGCAACATTTAAAAGGTGACAGAGGAAAAGTAAAATATAAAATTTCAGGGAACTCTGTGGCAGAAGAGTTTTAAAATTGGAAATAATCTGAATGTCATTCAAAAAAGTAAATATACCTATGAAAGAAAGTATACATCTGGTAAACCACTGCTTGGTGTTTGGTTTAGCTTTCTTAGCCCAAATATTCTGTAAATATCTTTACTTTCAACAAATCATGTTAATTTACTGTGGGTGTTGTGTGAGAGTGACCTTAACATATCCGACATGGAAACATATGGCTCCAAAGGCTTATCACTGGTGACATCTATCCAGGTCACCTCGATGTGTCAGCAGATCACCTACCACACTGTTGGGATGGGCTTGGGAAGGTCCTTGAACCTTTGTGACTGACTTGACTTTCCTCACAGGCTGCGTGAGTTCATGGCACATGATGTTGCTTATTTTAATAATCCGCCAGAAACTTTATAAAAAGTGTGAGCAATAGGAAATATGGTCAATTCCTAACTTTAAGTAATGAATTAAAAAGTAACTAATATAGTTACAGGGTTTTAGAAGCATCTATTCCATTTAAATGATCCCCTATGACCTTTTAGAAGAGCTGTTTTGATGGATGAAAAAGATAAAATGCTTTAGCAAGTTACCTGAGGCCACTTGACCAGCAAAATGAAGAGCAAGAATGTGGCCCCAATACTTAATTTCAAGTATCTTTGTGTAAATTTTACTCTGCGATAGAGATTATGCTTCTTTAAGGGCATGAACTACACCATTTAAAGATAGTCCATAGATTTTTTGTTTACCTGATGATTCAGAAGTTTAACTAAATAAGCACTGTGATAGTTAGGTTTCTCATGCCATCTAGGCCAATAGGAACATGTGGGCAGAGTTTAATCAGGTCCCAGCTTGATAAGAGGGCAATAAGATAAACAGTTTTGCCAGGCCTGTCCCTGTCTCTCTTGCTCCCTGGTGATCATTCCAAGGTGCTGCTGCTTTAGCTAGTTCTCTGCCTCGACCTGTGTGCTACACTACCTGTGGGCCAAGTCAACCCATGGATTGTGTAGCTACAGCTTGAGGATCCTTTGAGACCTGCCTCACCATGTTGCTTGGGTATACATTGCTTGAGCTTTCGGCTGGTGGATCCTGTCTCCACGCTTGGGTTCCAGATCCCATCAGGGCCTGTCTTGCTAAGCTCTAGAGCCAATGACTGTTGCTGATCCACCCTGCTATCTGTTGCCGACAGGCAGACTCTCCCTGCCTTGCCTGAGAGAAGACTCCACTGTCTGCTTACTTGACCTTGGATGGAGCAGCCCATGTGAGTTGAAGAACGTACCTTATAGTAACTGTTCCACAAAGGGGAGTTGAACTGAGCCCTCTGAACTGCTGTGTGGACTAATCAGTGTTATATTCCTTCTTGCTGTATAAACCTATTCTCTTATATATGTATATATAATAATAAGTGTCCTGGTTTTGTTTCTCTACAGAACCCTGCCAAACACAAGCACCAATAAGATTTATAATACTAGCAAATCTTAATAGTTAAACCTAGATGCATCTGGAGTCAAATCTCAGTTCCTAACCATACATTAATAAATGCTTAAGAGATAAATGTAAGACACTGGTTTCACCACTGAAGGACAAAGGATTTGCTGTGTTTTGATCAACTTTAAATCTCCCACTGGTTTCCTAAGTAACTTCCCTACACTTTCATCAAAGCAAGCTGCTGTTTTCCAGATGCAGCCCCCACTGCAGATATTTCTCTGTTTCCACGCAAAGGGAGCTTTCTTTACATTCAAGCTTTGCCATTATCTTCCTCCTCAGCTGGAAGTTAACAGAATGACTCACAGAGACAACTTCTCTTGGTGTTCCATTGCCATTGTTTATCCTATTGTTTACCAGATAATGCCATAGTACTGAAAATAGCACTATAATATCATTATCAAATGATGTCAAGTCCTAAATGTGAGCAGATTGTATTTGAGGGTTCTTTTCTTGCTAAATGTAGCTAACTAATGCTTAACTTAAATACTCGCACAGAGCCTATAAGAGTATTTAATCAGTTGTCACAATTGGTTGAATTTTAAAAATCTGTCCTATATTTATATCAAATTATTTATCAACAACAAACCCCCTCTGTTCTAAGTTTCTTGTCCTTTCTGATTTGTGCTGGTACTTAGGCACTGAGGCACAGTTTGCTCTCAGACTTCAAGTTTCCCCTAGACCATAGTTGGGTTTTTGTTGTAGTTTCCTTTCTTAGTGATGACATGTACCTACAGAATGGGTCCAAATAGAACGAGCCAATTTGTTCCCAGAGTCCAAGTATTTTCTTAATTCAGGTAGCGCTGAGAATGTTTTTAATTATGGTCAAACCCATGTGGCAGAGAACTTTGACAGATTTCAGATCTGCAGAACATATAGCCCATTTTCACTCTCAATAGACTTGCACAAAGAAAACACGTGAGGACACACATTTGCTGCTCCACAGACCCAAGTGAAAAGTCAACTGCTGATTCCAAGACATATATTGGAAAATTATATGTTGACCTTTTCTTTTAATTATCTTCATGGGGATTTGTGATTTTGTAGGTTGTTTTATTCCTTCACTGAAGACTACTAGAGGCAAAAAACCATTTCTCTGCAGCCATTTATAGATAAGCTTTCATTGCTTTTTATTTCATTTCTTTTTAGTTTAAATTGTTCCAAGGGGTCTTGTTGGGAAAATCTTACTTTACTAACTTCAAGGTCGGCATTTCAAACTCACAAGCCACTTTGAGGATGAAAGATGAGGCTATCCTGCTCTAGTAAATATTGACAGCTTCAGAGACTCAATGAGGGTTCACTATGAGTGGGAATTGACTTAATGGCACTGGAGTTTGGAACTCTTCCATATCTTTGTCTATTTTTTAAAATCATTGTATTGGGCGCTTGTACAGCTCTTATCACAATCCATCCATCCATTGTGTTAAGCACATTTGTACCTTTGTTGCCATCATCATTCTCAAAACATTTTCTTTCTATTTGAGCCCTTGGTACCAGCTCTTCATTCCCCCCTCCTCCCTTCCTCTCCCACCCTCCCTCCGTCATAGAAAAGGGTCTCACCCTTGTCTATTTTTTTAATCATTTCTTATCCATAGTTTTCTTATCCTTGATGACTGCTTTTTCTTTTTGCTATACCTCTTTGTGAAATCATTAAATTAGAGTAATGAAGAGGTACCTCTTGTGAATTATGCAGACTTATTCAAAATAAAACACTCAGCTCTCTACAGGCAACAAAAGCAAAAGTGCAGTAGTGAAAGAATTCCCACTAACTTCTACCCAAACTCATGGAGACTCCATGGGAAAGAATAGATAGAACAGCTTCCTAGGGGTCCTGAGAGCTCCCATCTTTTTAGGAGAGACAGCCTCACATCTTTGGGTTAGAACCATTGACATAATGGTTAGCAGCTCAATGTTTAACCTACTGTGTGAAATGGGGAGTGAGGGCAGGTTATAAATGAGCCAAACAGTATTAGTGTAAGCTAAAGGCATATTTGTTTTCAGATAGACTTTATTTAATACAAAACAAAACCCCTATATAAAACATGCTGCCTTTTAATTCTAAATTTTATTTTTTTACTTGTAAGGATTTTGTTCTAGAGATATTTTATAGATATGTATATAGATATGCTATAGAGATATAAGAAAAATACTTGTTAAAGAGAAATAATCATTGGACACTAGCATTTGACATCACTCCAAATTACAAGAAACATTAGAGACTATTTCCAATGGAAAAGCATCTTGTGTTTTTTCAAAAGGGCAACCTTTACTCATATCAACCATCTTTTTGCTTTGTTAAAATAGGGTGTGATTGATGTCAGATTGACTTCCATTTCAAGAGAGAAAAGAAACATTGAGCTTTTAATAAGTGTTTGAATATGCTAGATTTTAAAAATACTTCCTCCCTTTGTTTTAAAGACTTTGAAGGACAAGGAAGGTAGTTTATACTTATCATTTAGCCCTTGGGGCAGCACTTTTAGGCTTCGATTAAGAAAAAATTATGAAAAATAAATCATTAGGCCATGAGAACCATCTTAGCATGAGAATTCAACTGTTTTCAACAAATGAGCATATAATTTGTTCATGAGCACAATGGTCATGCCCATAAATAATCAATGTATAATTTCCCCATCAGCAACTCACTGGTGTGCTTACAAGACAAACATACCATTATCTTAAATTAAGACTGTTTCACTCCTTACCTATACCAGACACACACACACACACACACACACACACACACACACACACACACACACACTCAATGGCCTGTGTTACCTTTAGGTGCCATTGAGTCAGTTCTGACTAACAATGTCCCTAGGTACAAAAAAATAAACAAAACCAACTGATCCTGTAAAATCCTCATAATTGTTCCTATGCTTGAGCCCATTGATGTATCCACTCTGTCAATCCATCTTTTTCATTGCCCTGCACTTTACCAAGCATGATGTCTTACTACAGGGACTGCTCTCTTCTGACACATGTTCAAAGTATATGAGATGAAGTCTCACCATTTCTGCTGCTAAGGAGCATTCTGGATGTACTTCTTCCAAGATATATTTCTGTGTTCTTTTGGGAATCCAGGGTACTTTCAATAATCTCTGCCAGCACCATAATTTGAATACATCATTTTTCTTTGATCTTCCTTATTCAATGTCCAACTTTCACATGCACATGGAGGATGAGGGTGATCTTTTGACTGCTGCTTCCATGAGCACTGATGGTGCATCCAAGCAAGGCAAAATGCTTGACAACTTCATTTTTTTCTCCATTTATCATGAAGATTCCTATTGGTACAGTTGCAAAAATACTGTTTGTTTGTTTTTTACAATGAACAGTTCTGAAGGCTGCAAACCTTGCTCTTCATCAACATGTATTTTAAGTCCTCCTCACTTTCAGCAAACAGGGTGTGTCATCTGCATATTGCTGTTTGTTAAGAAACTTTCCTCCAAAGCTGATGCCATATTCTTCTTCATATAATCCAACTTCTCTGATTATTTGCTGAATATATAGATTGAATAAATAGGTTAAGATGGTACAGCCCTGAAAAACACCTTTCTTGATTTTACACCATGCAAGACAGTCTCTTGATCCATGTACAAATTCTGCTTAAGCACAATTAAGTGTCCCGGAAGTCCCATCATTCACAAGGCTATTCAAAGTTTGTTATGATCCACAGAGTGGAAGGCTTTAGCAGAGTCAATGAAAACAAGCAAGTATCTTCTTGTATTCACCACGTTGAGCTAAGATCCACTAGTCATCAGCAATGATCCCCCTTACTCCATGTTCTCTTCTGAATGCAGCCTGAACCTCTGGAAGTTCCCTGCCCATCTAGTTGCTACCATTTGTTGAATGATATTCAACAAGATATTACTTGCATGTTATATCAATGATAGTGTTCTATAATTTAAGCATTCTGTTGGGTCACCTTTCTTTGGAAGGGATATCAATATGGATCTCTTCCCATCAGTTGGCCAAGAAATTGGCTTCCAACTGTCCTGGCATAAATGAGTGTGCCCGCCACTTCATCAGCTTGTTGAAACATTTCAGTTGCTAGTCTCAATTCTTGGAGCCTGGGTTTTGGCTAATGCTTTCAGTGCAGCTGGTGCCTTTTCCTTCACTGCCATTGGTTTGTAGTCATAAGCCACCTACTGAAATGGTGGAGTGCCAACTAATTACTTTTGGTACAATGCTTCTATGTATTATTTCCATATTCTTTTGGACATTTTTTCCCAAGTAGAATTCCAGGACTCTCTTCTCGGGAACCTACAGGTGGGCTTGAACCTCCAACCTTTTTGTTAGCAGCCAAGAGCTTTAACCCTTCCCTTTACTCTTTATTTTCCTCTGACTCTGGATCTAGGTGAGGGAGGACTCCACTGAGACACAGCAAAATTCTCTTTGCTTTTCTTTATTGCTGCTTCCCCAAGTCTTCCCAGTGGATGACACCCAGCCAACTGCTGCTGTTCTTAGAACAGAAACATAGTGTTCCCTTCTGCCTTCAGATCCTCTATCCCCAATGCAAGCCTCCCAACTTGAGGTCAGTGTAAGTCCTGCCTACTGGAAACAGCATATAGAAAGACAAGTCGCTAGAAAAGGATATCGTGTTTGGTAGTATAGAGAGGCAGAGAGAGCAACTGAAATCCTTACTTAGATGAATTAAATAACACACAGTCAAAACAATGACTCACTCATAGGAACATTCTGATGAGCAGCCATGTGTCAACAATGTGGTACACTCAGGGACTCCTGTAAATACAACATTACTTATATATCAATTATTTGTGTATATGAGCATGTGTGTGTACCAATTTCAGGTATTTACAGATAATACTGCTCTGAATACCATTTACTTGTCTTTTGGGGACCATACTTATTCTTTGTTGGTTGTTGGAATTATACCTTGCTGTATAATTGCTTTCACTGGTTATTCATTATCTATTCACTTGTGGTCCATCTGCCATACAACTGTCAGAGTTGTACTCCTTTAAACTCTCCACCAGAAGCTTTATAAAAATTCTAGGTTTTCCATATATTCAACAAAACCTAGTAGTCTCTGCCTTGTTTATGTGAGCCTTTCGGCTGGGTTTATAGTGACACCAATGTATAGTTATTATTAGCTTATCTGAGATTTCTAATAAAATTGGACCTCTTCTCATGCATCTATTGGTCATTTGGATATCTAACTTAGAAAAGTATTTGTTGAAGGCTCTTCAGGCTTCTTTTCTTATTATTCTTTTTCTCATATTATTGTGTTAGCTAAATCAGACTAACATTACAATCATTAGATTTAAATTTTATTATTTAATTATATTATAATACTTATTTTTTAAAAACTTGTATTCTTTAAAATATAGTATATTTGACTACTAAAAGTGACTTACTCTTTTTCTCTCAAAAATGAATAGGAACCACTACTAGTTTATCTTTTTAAAATGTGTATCTCCAGACTACATAACCATGAATAAAAATCTCTGGGAACACAATAAAAAAGAGGAAACTAAAAGTGAAATATAATAAAAATTAATTTGTACTTTCAATTTGTATTCCTGCAAAACTTTATAGTGACCTACCCCATTTCTAAGCATCAGAGAGAGAGAAAGCTGTTCACAACTTCTTACTGATGGTAGAAGCACAACCCTAAAATTTAATTACTGCAAGAACTCATCATTTTTGCATAAACATCAAAGGAAGAAAAATCACACTACCCAGTTCAAAATTAGCCCTTAAAATGCACAGCATTGTAAAGACAAAAACAAAACATGGGATCCTGAATTAAATGAACCAGTGTCTTCCCCATTGTGAAATTTCCATTATTTATACTTTGCTGAGTTTCTCATAGTGCCAAGGAAATTTGTTTTCTGGGCAAGAGAGAGTGGAGATAAGTTTAGGGAAGTATGAGCCTTAGGACTGCATTGATTGCCTCTGGACAAATAGCTTATGATCGTTTGTGATGATGAATTATGTTCCATTCAAAGGAGAAGACCTCCTGTCCTGCTACTTTTTCTTGAAATGGTTCATAAAGCCTCCATTGTATCACAGTCCCTCACCTATTAGTAGACATCTCTCAACCAATAACACCTGTCTGCCTCAAACCTCACACCAGATAAGAAAAGACAAGACATTCTCTGACAAGCAAATAAGCAAGGGGTGAATTTAAATGTATCTGTTCTTTGATACAGCCAAGAGCAAAGTTAATCAAAGGTTTCAGAAGCATTCCAATGGTTAGTCTTGGGAGATGGCCCAAGATGTCAGCTTAGACACAAAATCCATACCTTCCCTCTAACGCAAAGAATCAAAAAACTATGAACAACCAATACAGATGACAATCTTGGAAGCCAGGTCAGCATACAGAGAATTGGGAATTACGTCAAATGCCAAAGGGAAGGAGAAACGGAATGGAAGCACTGAGCTAACACATCTCAGATGCCCTGACAATAAGCTGTGTGCTCCTCTGGACACCAAGCGAGCTGCATTCCCGGTGAAGGGAGGAGAAAGGCAACCTCAAAGAAACCTCAGTATGAGACAGAACCCCTGTCCGGACAAACCCTGTGCAGCGTAAGTTGAGCATAACATAAACTAGATCTAAAGGGGCAAATGCAGGAAGGTGGGCAAGAGTCCTCCTGATCCAGGTAACTAGAGAGCATGGAGGGAGGAAGGATATAGGAAAAGAATGATTCGCTTCCAGTGGACCCTGATCTTTTGGGGGAATGGGGGTCAAAAAATGAAGTCTAGGAGCGGCAACTAGAGATCCCCACCCAACTGGTTGCAGATAGCAATTCAATTCATTACTCACTGCGCCACCTAGGCTTCCCTATCAAGATTATAGCGCTGATGCAAAGGGGCATTTCTCCTCAATGCTACTACCACCGCCGATAACCTAAGCTAGTTATTTCAAACTTACCGAAAATACCAATGCCAATACATATCTATTGAATTTCCAAATTAATGTTTGGAGGAAGATGAAGACAGTAGTCGTGAGAATGTCCAGGAATGGCTTAAAGGAGATCGCCATCAGCACTCCCTCACCTATCCCAGCTCTTTACTAGGTTTCAAACAAACACACAAAAATCTAGCTCACTACATATGTATACTTCCAAACAAAAGCAGCCACCCTGCATGTACACTGTAGGTATGTTAAACCAAGCCAGCCACATGCAACCCCTGAAAGTACTCTACATGAAGTTTTTGCATTTTGTTTTGTTTGTGTTTATAAGTGGTTGATATTTTGCTCCAAAGAGCACAGCATTTGGGGTGGGGTGGGGTGGGAGTGAACAGGAAAAACTAAGCATCTTTTTCAATCTACCTGGAATAAGGAACCTGGTGGCACAGTGCTTAAGTGCTGGCTGCTAAATGAAAGCTCAGTGGTTAGAATTCACCAGCCTCCCTAAGAGAGAATGATGCGTTGTCAGCTTGTGTGAAGATCACACCCTGGAAACTTTATGGGGCAGGTCTGCTCTGTCTCAGGGGCTGGAATTAACTTGATGGATTCAGATTGCTGTGTGTCTAAGAATAGCCTCAAAGTATGAACATAGCATTCAAAAGCAAGAGGAATGTTAGAGTAAAAGGAAAGCAAAAATAACAGGAATGTTAACTCAGCCAGAGAGATGGGAGAAATTAGGGCAAAGGGGACAAGACTATGGTTCTTTTTAGGGACGCATGGGGCAGGCTTCCCTGCAGTATACGGTGTGGCTGGATGAGAAACATTTCTGTTGAGATCTCATTGTCAGTATAGATAACTTGTTTCATTAAAGAACGCACATCCTTTTCTCTGGCACTATTAAAATGTCCTATTTTGATTTAGTTCCCCCTCCCCCCCTTTTGTTTTGTTTTGCTTCATTGGGGATTTTTTTTTGTATTTATCCCAGAGAAAGACAGGGTTTTCTGCTCCCATAAAGAATTATAGTCTCAGAAAGGCAAAGAGGCAGTTCTACCTTGACTTATTTATAGGATTTCTATGACGCAACCTCAGCTCAGTAGATATCAGAAGTCATAACACGATTTCCTAATGACGTTAGCAAGCCCTCGGGCTGAGGCACTGGGTACAATGCAGTGGCTGCCCCGGATCGAAGTTAGACTCCATCTTTAATGAGACTGAAACTGGGACCACGATCTGTTTCTGTTGCCCTGGAGAGGCCATTCTGATCAGATTGAAGTCAGATTAAAGAAGAGTTGTGCAATCATACACACATCAATTTCAAAACATTTTCTTCTCGTGCTGATTGTGTTAGAATCCATTTTCCCCATCCTCCCCTGCCATGCCAAGTAATTCTTAATTCCATTACTGCCTCTATCGATTTACTGTCCTAAATATCATACATATACAAAGCATAAACAAATAAACAAAGAGAAACCACTCCAACAACAGTGGCAAAACAAAATGGGAAAATATTAAAACTTTAAAATGGGTCAAAAAGGAGATCAAATGATAAGACCTTACATTTTATCCTAACAACATCTTCCACAATGGGCTTCACATTCACATGTTCTCTGTCTGGTAGCAGGAATTCCCTAGAGTAGGGTCAGAGGGAATTCATTGGAGGCTTAATCCATCTGGGTACCTTGCAAATGTCTTCTGGGCTTCCCATGTCATTCATAGGCTTCTTTAATCCAGGTGTTCAGAATTTAACCTCTGTTACAGTTCCCACCTTCAAATTGGGATTTTGGTATTCACAAACTTAGGGTCACACAAGCTGGAGTGTTTCTTTTATGTGAACTTAGTTGTCAATGGCTGCTTGTTTCAAGATAAGCCTTTAAGATGCAAGATGTTATTCTTTCTGATAGCCAGGCACCCTCAGGCTTCTTCACACCAAACCTGTTTGTGAGGGAAAGTATCAAGGCGGGCCATGTCGTAAGAACTAATTGTTTTCATATTGGGGCTAGAATTAAGTGCTAGCCTCAAATCCATTCATATATCCATGGTTATGTAGGTCTCTGGTTCCCTTTAGAGACATCTTTTTTATGACAAATAGCATTATAAAATATCCCATTGGGATATACTGTTGATAGTGTCATTAATTTAGACTATTGGTATAGAATTTAAAACACTGTTGAGAAAAAAAATTATACGTGTATAGGCTGGTTTCAGACTGTAATATTTGAATTCCTGGCTTGTACAGATGAAATCTTAATAGACGAGACATTATTTACACAAAAAGTAGGGGCTAGTAAAAGGGCAAAACTTTCAATAACAATTCACTCACAAAGGCTGAACCATGTCATTTTCTAATCCAGTCTCCAAAGCAACAAGGTTGAGAGCCTGCCTGGTAGCCTTGAATGCTATTGTTAGATAGCAAGATGGGGGTGTTCCTCTCCATGCCTAAGGAGCCCCTACAGGAGGTGGGAAGCCAACACAGGCTAAGGGGCATGCACCAATTCAATGTGAGCTAGGTGGGCTTAATTCAGCCAATGAGATCAACCATACTTCCCAGGTTGGAAGCCAACACAGGCTAAGGGTTATGTGCCAATTCAAGGCTGAGCCAGGTGGGCTTAATTCAGCCAATGGGGTCAACCAGGACCGTGAACCATGCCCCCCAGCAGAGAGTCCAAAGGGCTGGAACCTGGAAACTATCGCACTTTTCCAGTTGCTCCTCCATCTTCCGCTCAGCAGTCCCTTGCTGGCCTCAGGTCGCCATATGTGGGTGCACAGACCCATGAGGGTCCCTGTGTTCAGTTACTGTCAAGCCAGAAACTTCTATCCTTTATAAAAACCCACCTGGATCACAAATCAGACTTTGCTGAGAATTCTTGCTCATGCGAAGCCAAGGACAGAAGAATTTCTCACCCGAGACATCTAACATGCTGGTGCCGTGTGCCTGGAAGATAACCTTCGGACGACTCTCAAGGTAAGCCTGACTCGGGGTACGTTCCTGGAGCGGCCCCCAGGCCAGCCTCACTGACCTGTCAGTCCCCTCCGGGACTTTCACGTCACCATGCTCAGGAGACTGCGGACACAGCGCGGTGGACTTTCAGGCTGCACTGCCAGGTTTGGGAAGGATCCCCGCCTGGAGCTTTCCCACTGCAGATGTTGTCGGGACGGATGGCTGTGGGCACCAGTAATGTCCTGGGGGAGTTGCAGTCCCTCTTTGCTGGCTGCCTATCTGTGCTTCCTCTTTGCAGGTGGGGCTGCGGAGCTGCCTTTCTGTGTTTTGGGGGCTTGCATGTTCTCCCCAGCCTCACTTCCTGGGATGGCATGGAAGTCCCGCACCTACGGTGTTGGGGACTTTCCGTCCCAAAGACTCTGCATTCTCAGTGGTCTGCTTTGCGTCCCAGCCAGCTCGACGGCCCCATGCACCACACACAGACCCTGTTGGTCTCTGCAGGACTCTGGTTCTGTCTCTTGTTCTATGTGGCCACCATTTTCCCGACCACGGGACCCTCTGCTCCCCGAGTGATGGCCCTGCTCAGAGTCCACTGCCATTTTTGTTGTGGGACAAGTGGTCACGTGACCCAGGCCAAGCTGATTCGCAACGCTCCAACCTTTTGGGGCGGGCAATGCTTAGTGGGCTGGCTGCTCAGCCCTGGGAACTTGTCTCCCAGTGGTCGGAAGCTCCCTTACCCCTCCCTTCCTTCATTTTCTCCTGGTTTTACAAACAAGCTGCTTTAGCGTTCTGCCAGTGTGCTAGTTTGGGGTTGTTTTTTTTTTTTCCTTTTCTCCCAGCTGGTTTCCCATTGCCAAAGCCTCAGCCAAAGACATTTGTAATCCAAGCTCCTGAGTAAATGCTAACATCTGTCTCCAAAGGCCTTTCAGCAATACCGCCTTCAGCACGGTCCTCGTACCATTGTGCTGTGACAGCATGTGTCCAGTCAAGGATCCCGATTTCCCTACGATGTTCCCTGAACCAATTGACTGGTTCCTCCTCCCCTTCACAGGTTCAGAAGGCCACTCTTTCCAGCGGCTGCCTTTGGGATGCTCCAAGCAGTGGTCTCACCTTTGCAGGTTGCTGAATTACTTGTGCCAGTAGCTCCCTCTGTTGGCCCTGTATGGTCACCCACACCGGTGGCCATTACTTGACAGTCCAGACCCAATTTACTGGGGCACCTGCTTGAGGCCCCAGTTTCCTGCCACCCTAGTGGTGCACGCTGAAACTGCAGTCACTGCCCTCCAGGTATTGAGCCCTTGTGACTTCTCAGCTGATTTTGTTTCCTAGATGGGTATTGGAGGATCTGTCCCCCATGATATCCTGTCCTTACCTTCTTCCCTGGCCCTGGGCACCATTCACAGGTGGAACCGTGGGAGCTGTTGCACCCAGACCCCTCAGAAGCAGAGCATACAGATAAGCACCTCTGACAGCTGTTGGGGTTGTTTCACTGCCACCACAGGCTAGATAGTGCTCCACAGAAAACCCTACCTGAGGTAGTTAGTTTATTGTGCCAACCTGACCGATAAACACATGTGGGGCTAATTGAAGGGCAGAGGGATAAATGACTTGGTCAGCCTTGCCTTTCTAGTTCTCGTGTTTCTTGCTTTCTAATGGTCGGACCAGGGTGCAGCTGCCTTGGACAGTCCCTGCTTTAGCTTACAAGGCTCACTTCCCGCAAGACATTCTTGAGGAGAAGCCACATGGACCTAGCCCAATGCAGCCCTGGGTGCTGGAGCAGCCATGTGGAGATCCCTGCCAGCACTGAGATGCTTACATGCTCACTGATTCGGCTTTCCTTCTGTGGTCAGCATCACAGTGTGTGTTTTGTGAGATGGAGGAGGACTTTGTGGATTGGTGTTGGACATATGGGTTAATAGGTTAATGTTGGACTTGTGGGCTTGGGCAGTACTGGGTTGGGATGTTTTCTTGATGTACACTTACCCGTTATATACAATTATCTCTTATACATATGAGTTTCTGTGGATTTGTTTCTTTAAAGTCCCCAGACTAATACACGACCTTAGACCCCTTACAGTCTTTAAGCCAGTAAATGTTTTTACACCATTCCCATGTTTAAAGTGAGCTAGCACCCATGTCTGTCAGATTTCCTCTTTTCTAAACTTCCCATGACACTAGGCTATACCTCCCAAGGGCACTGCCACCTCACAACCTTACATCTGTCTTACCTAAACTGTCCACCTGTTTTGTTTCTTCCAAAACTTTTCAGGTTCAATGTCTTTGAACCATGTGGGCCAGTTCCAGGATCACCAGCCCCTGGACCACCACAGCCTTATCCATCATGGGCCCTGAGTGGGCACCCCCTTCCAACAGAGTAGGAAGGGTCTTAACCCAAGGCCCCAATTTGTGCCCCCTTTGCCAGCAGGAGGCAGCTAGAGAAGTCATCAACCAGTACTCTAAAGATTTGGGTCCATACTCCTTCAGTGGGGAAATGTTAGGTAGGATAAAGAGTTGTTCCTCTCCATGCCTTGGAGCCCCCTACAGGAGGTGGGAAGCCAATGCAGGCTAAGGGGCATGCGCCAATGCAAGCCCAAGCCAGGTGGGCTTAATTCAGCCAATGGGTCAACCAGGACAGTTGACCACACCTCGCAGCAGGAAAATCTCAAAGGCAAAAACCTGGAAACCATCGTTCTTTTCAAGCCGCTCCTGTGCCTTCCGTGATGGGCAGTGCCATGGTCTCTCTCTGGCCTGGGGCCACCATGTGTGGGTGTGCAGACCCATGAGGGGCCTGTGTTCAATTACTGCAAAACCTGAAACTTCTTCTGTCCTTTTAAAAACTTACTTGGGTCACAAACCAGGCTTTGGCGTGAATTCTTTTGCATGTGAAACCAAGGACCGAGGTATTTTCCACCTGAGAAATCTAACACTTTCTCCACAAGAAACAAGCAACAAGACCAGAATATCTACTTTTCTTAAGTACATGTGAAATATCCCAGATAAGTCATATTCTGGTCATGAAATAACTGTTAATACATTTAAGCCAAGTGAAATTATACAAAATTATATTTTCTCTGACAACCAAATTAAACCAAAAGATAATGTCAGGAAAAGAGCTAAAAATGTATGGATATTTGGAAATTAAATGCACCACTAAATAACAAATGTGAAGAAAAGTTATAAAATATATTACATCTGGGGTCTGAAAGATTTGAAGGTAAACAAGTGACCATCTGGCACAGAAACAACAAAGCCCACATGGAAGAAGCACACCAGCCTGTGAGATCATGAGGTGTCAAAGGGATCAGGTATCAGGCATCATCAGAACAAAAATCATAGTGAATAAGGTGGGGAGTGCAGAGTGGAGACCCAAAGCCCATTTGTAGGCCACTGGACATCCCCTTACAGAAGGGTCTTGGGGAGGAGATGAACCAGTCAGGGTGAGATGTAGCAATGATGAAACATACAACTTTCCTAAATGCTTCCTCCCAGTTCACTATCATGATCCCAATTCTCCCTTACAAATCTGGCTAGACCAGAGGATGTACACTAGTACAGATAGGAACTGGAAACACAGGGAATCCAGGGTGGATGATCTCTTCAGCACCAGTGGTGAGAGTGGCTTTACCAGGAGGGTGGGTTGGAAAGGGGAAAACAATTACAAGGACCTACATATAACCTCTTCGCTGAGGGATGGACAACAGAAAAGTTGGTGAAGGGAGTCATCGGACAGTGCAGAATATGACAAAATTATAAAGGGGGAAGGAGGGAGGGGGAAGGAAGGAGGGAGAGGGGGAGAATGAGGACCCGATGCCGGGGGCTTAAGTGGAAAGCAAATGTTTTGAGAACGATGAGGGCAATGGATGTACAAATGTGCTTTACATAATTGATGTATGTATGGATTGTGATGAGTTGCATGAGCCCCTAATAAAATTATTTTAAAAATATATTGGAGTGTAACTAAAACACAACATACCAAAATATGTAAAGGAGTCTAAAGCAATGATCAGACAGTTATTTATGACATAAAGCTCTTACAAAAGAATTTAAAAGCATAAATCATTTCAAATGCCTCCTAAGAAATGAGGAAAGAGTTTTAGTTAGTACCCTATATTATGTGGTTCTCATAATCACTTTATGAGGGGTCTCTTTTTGACATTGTTCTAAGTAAGTGCCAAAATTCTGAGCAAGACCAGATTTCCCATGTTCAGTCATTGGTAAAATGAATATAATGCCTCTTTCCTTGAGTTCACTGCTGCATTGAAAGGAGCAGGTGATTTAATACAGTGCACTTCATCTCTCAACAGCACTTACAGAAAATGTATACTTTTCACAGATTCTACAGGTTATTCAGTAGGAAACCTGTAAAAACATAGTTTTTAATCTAACACCACAGAAATAACTTGCATTTCTTGGGTTTTTGTATTGTTTGTTGTGATGATTACATATTTGGTTTTCCTGAAATGGCGATGGCTTTCATCCCCTTACAGAGCTGGGGTAGGACAAAGTTTAATACTTGGCTGTGAACTAAAGGGTTAGTGGTTTCAACCCAGCAGAGGCTTTGGGATAAAAGGATGGAGCAGTCCACTTCTCTAAAGATTAAAACCTTTAGAAACGAAATGGGGCAGTTTTATTCTGTCCTGTAGAGTCTTGAAGAATTTGAGTGCCGTCAAAGGCAAAGCATCTGTTTCAGTGTTGTTTGTTTTCAACTTGCTAATAGGAGCGTGTTGCTCAGAAGCATATAAATTTGACATGGATTTATACTATTTACAAATTTCTTAATTCGTGGCTTCTCAAAAAGTAAAAATAAAAAATTGCCTAGGTGTTTACAAAAGATTGATTCTGTTGTTAATCACCAGAAAGGCATTTCAGTTTCAAAATATTAAATGACTACAACTGAAAGCATGTGCGCACACAGAATTACAGCTGTTTTACAGTAAATGATTCTTATTTCAGAGAGAAAATAATATCTGAGATGAGAAAAATTGATCATTTAGTGCGTTTTCATATTTTACTCTTAGATAAATGCTGTCTATATGATTGCAATTGTCATAAGGATGTTGTAATTCATTTCCATCAATTGTTTATGAGCCAATCTAATTTATGGTAGCAGTTGCTTGACTCAGACTCTCACCCTCCCAGCTCTTTCTAGCTGTCACTTATGAAATATTAAACAATATGGAATTCAGCCAAACACAGACCCTGATGTACTTAGCTTTTATGATTGATTATACCAATGAAAACAAAAATCACTTGTTATTGGCCCAACTACATGGTTACCTTGTCTACCGTATGGCGTGGCTGTAAGGACAGATCACCTCAGATTTCTGCATTGGGTGCACCCATGTAGGAGACTATGCATGAGGGAGTTTCTTGGTTTGCACAAACTGTTTAATGTACATGCTGCTGTTCAGTGCTGTTGCCGCTGCCAGCCTCACAATGGTTCCCCCGTTTGGGCCCATTGTTGCAGCCACTCTCAATCCATATGGTCACGAACCTGCCTCTTCTTCACTGCCCCTCTGCTTCACCAAGCTTCCCATCCTGCTCCACGGACTGGTCTTTCTTAGCACACGCCCAGAGCGCATGACACGGAATCCCACCATCCTTGCTGCCGAGGAGCATTCTGACTCTCCTTTTGCCAAGATAGATGTGCTTTTCTTTTTGGCAGTCAATGGTACTTTCAATATTTTTTGCCAGCACCACAATTAAAATGCATCAATTCTTCTTTGGCCTTCTTTATTCAATATCCACATTTCAAATACATACGGGGCAATTAAAAATGCCATGACTCAGGTCGGGTGCACCCTAGTCCTGAAAGCAGTATGTTTGCTTACAGCACCTTAAAAAGGTCGTGTGCAGCACACTCACCTAACGCAAGCCATCATTTGATCTCTTGACGGCAAATTCCATGAGCATTCCTTATTGATCCAAGAAAGACAACTCTCTGACAATTTCAATCATTTCTCCTTTTATCATGATGTTACCTATTGCTCTAGGTCTGAGACCAACATCCCATTGACTTGTAATCCCTACTGAAAACTGCGATCTTTGATCTCCATCAGCAGGGGCTTCAAGTCCTCCTCGCTTTCAGCAAGCAAGATTGTGTCATCTGCCTATTGCAGGTGGTTAATCAGCCTTCTTCCCCTCCTCATGCTGTGTTCCTCGTATAATGCAGTTTCTCTGATTGTTTGTTCAGCGTACAGATTGAATAAGTATGGTGAGAGGCTACGACCCTGAGACACACCTTTCCTGATTGTAAGTTATAACTGCCTCTTGGTCCATATACATGTTCCTACATGTGCACATTGAAGTCTTCTGTAATTTCCATTCTTCTCTAGGCTGTGCATTGTTTGCTAAGATCCACACAGTGGAATGCATTTGCACATGCTTTTTGCATACAATTCCGCAATGAAGTCCCTTAAAAGTAACTTTTTCCAAAAAATTTTCACCCATTAAATGTTTGATGGATTATTATAAATTTGTATCATTTTAATGATTTTAGGAGTATTTACAGATATTCTCAAGTAATCACACCACTTGCTGTTTGTATTATAAATACTAGTCAAATAATATTGATGGATTACCTTCAGGTAGGAGTGTTGATAATTGGTTTATGATTTAATTTGATGTGGAGCAAAAGAGAGAAGGGTTAGAGTTGTTTACATGAGGCAAAATGTTTAACACCCAGAGATCTGGTACAAGAAATCAACCACGCGGGCTAACTTAAGCATTAAACAAAACAGACAAATGAAAACCAGTCTGTTCATTAAAAATATCCTGAAATAATCACACCATATGCATTATTATTCTGCCTCCATAAGATCAGTGACTATTCTTGTACTTTCTAATCTTTTAATTATGAAAATTTAAAAATACAAACCTAATATGAGTTTAAAAAATAGTGAACAGATAAATATTTCTTAAAATTGGACAATGCTAACCAAATTGATTGTGTTACTACTGTTGTTAGGTTCAATGAAGGAGCAACCTTCTTTAGAGCAGACAGACACACTGCCCAGTCCTACACTATCCTCACAATTGTTGTCATGTTTGAGGCCACCATTGCAACCTCTGTGTCAGTCTACTTCTTTTGTGCTGATCTTTGACTCTGTCAGGGACAATGTCTTTTCCAGAGATTGGTCTCTCCAGATAAGGTATCAAAAATATGTCTGATAAGTATCACCATCCTTACTTTTAAAGTGCATTCTGGCTACACTTCTGTGACAGATTTGTTGTTCTTCGGGCACTCAGTGCTATCTCCAATATTCTTCAGCGATACTATAATTTAAATGCATTTTTCTTCAGCAGCCTTCCTTATTCAAAGTCCAGTGCTCGCATACATGTGAGACCGTGGAAAGTGCATGTTCTGGATTTGAGGCCTTGCCGTCCTTAAAGTGGCGTCTCTGCTCTCAAAACTTTCAGGAGCTCTTGTGCAGAGCATTTTCCCCAAACAATATGTCATTGTTTCCTTGCCTGTTGCTTTCATGAGCATTGACCATTGATTCAAGCAAGATGAAACCATTACCAAATTCAATCTTTTCTCAATTTCTGTGATATTTTCGATTGGTCCAGTTATGAAGATTTTTATTTTCTTTAGAGTGTGTTTCAATCCATACTTTATGCTTCTCTTTTCATCAGCAAATACTTTAAGTACTCTTCCCTTTGTCAATCAAGTATGTTACATATGCATATCACAGGTGGTTAATTAGCCTTCTTCCAACCCTAATATGAGATCTTTTTTATACTCTCCAGCTACTTAAATTATTAATTCCACATACAGATTGAGTAGATGTGGTGAAAGGATTAAACCTGATTCACACAGTTCCTTGTATCAAACCATGTGGCTTTCTTTTCTTCTGTGTTAGCAACTCTCTTTGGTCCATGCACAGCTCCCAATGAGCACAAGGACGTGCTCTTGCAGTCCCATTCTTTATATTGTTATCCCTGGGTATGATCCACACAGTCAAAAAGCTTTGCATAGTCAATAATAAAGCAAACCGTGTGAGGCTGGGTGGCCTAGAGAAACAAATCCATGGACACACATATGTGCATAAGAAAGATGCTTATATACAAGAGCAGTTGAATATTGAGAAAACGCCCCAGCTCAGTTCAGATCAAATCCTTCAGTGCGATGTTAACCCATATGTCCGATACCAATCTATAAGTCCTCTTCAGACTCACAAAATACATGCAATGACGCTGAATGCAGGCAGATCACAGGCCAGTGGGTGCAAAGTCAGTGGCCGTAGAAGCATCTCAGCGCTGGCACAGGTCTCCATGTGGCTCCTGTAGTTCCCAGGGCTGCATCAGGGTAGGTCCATGTGGCTTCTTCTCAGGGATGTCTTACAGGAAGTGAGCTGAGAGAAAACGTCTCCTGCCTCCAAGGAGGAAATCCAGGAGTTCCCAGAATTCTCAGGAGAAGGCAATGCCCACACAGAAGCCTCATTGGCTAAGACCTGAGGCACAGACTAGACTCTACCCCTTCGTGATTAATCCTCTCACATCCCAAATTGACACCAGATTATGTAACTACCACACATCCATAAAGATCTTTCTGAAAAATCTCTATTTTGAGTTAATATTCATTTGACATCAGCAATGAGATCACTTATTCCACGTCCTCTTCTGAATCCAGCTGGAATATTTATCCTTCTCTATTGATGTACTTTTGCAAACATTACTAATTTTTTCTTTTTTTCCCTCACTCCCCCCTGCACCCTCATGACCCCTTGATAAATTATACATTATTATTTTCATATCTTACACTGACTGTTGTCTCTCTTCCCCCTCTGTTTCTGTTGTTCATCCCCATGGGCTGGGGTTTGAGGGGATTATGTTTTGACCATCGCAATCGGTTCCCCCATTCTTCCCTCCTCTACCCGCCTTCCCCCTACCCTCCTGGTATTCCTACTCCCATTCCTGTTCCTGGATTCTGTTTGTCATGAGCTGTTAGCTCTTATCTGTGCGCATGCTCCTGTCTATCCCACAGTGAAAGGCAGGTCTGGGGGTGAGGAAGCCTCAAGGAACCAGAGGAATATTGTGTGCTTCATAGGGACTTTACTGTGCCCTTCCTTGCGACCCTTCTGTGAGGGGAAGTCCCATTGTCTACTGATGGGTTTGGGGTCTGGGCTCTGGCCCCTCTCATTCTAAACAATGTGGGGTTTTTGATTGTTTCTTTGTTTTTGGATCTTCTGATGCCTGTTACTCACATGATCTCATGGACACTTCATAATTGCACAGGTTGGTGTGCTTCCATGTGGGCTTGTTGCCTCTCTGCTAGATGGTCACTTGTTTGACTTCGAGCCTTTAAGACCCCAGACACCATATCTTTTGATAGCCAAGCACCATCTGCTTTCTTCAACTTTGTCTTCAGCAATTGTGCTGGGAGGGTAAGCATCACAGAATGCCAGTTAAAACAACGTGTTCTTGCATTGAGGGAGGGTATAAACAGGCCTGAAGTCTGTCCACTACCTCAGCATCTTACCATATAAATATATGTACATATGCCAATACCTCTAGTTTTATGAATTAATGTATTTATATATGTACATACCTATGTTTGTACCTCTATCCATAGGTTTGCTTCCTAGATCTTTCCTCTGTTTCCTTTAACCTTCCTCCTGCCCCATCATCATGTTAGCCCTTCTTCTGCCTCTTAGTAATTCCTCTCAGCTACATTGCTGCTGCTCTAACACTCCAGGAACACCGTGTCCTCCTCATTGTTGTTGATTTTAATTCCCTAGTCGTTTCCCTGGTGCCCGGCTATCAAAAGATATAGCATCTGGGGTCTTAGAAGCTTGAAGTTAAACAAGAGAGTTTTCATCTCAAATCAGAATGTGCCATGATATACTGTTATGAATATAATAAAATTTGAAAGTAATGAAGTTTGCAAATGATAAAAAAAATCCCTCAACACAAAAACTCAATTATCCCTTTACATATACGTTATATGTACTCTATATGATATGTAAATATAAATATGCAAAATATTCTATATTTAACTTTAAATATTAAAACAATATGTTATTTAATAATTATATAATACATAATTATATGATATAGTGTTTACAAGTATAGTAAACTGTAATCATTCATAAAATGATTATTAATTTAATAAAAATATATTTTATAGAGATACTTATATTAGACCTTAGAGAAAAAACACAATTGAGAGGAGCTTCCCTTTAGAATTGTTTATATAGACTAAGATTTTTTAAATGGTTCAGCGTCTGACCTATTGCTATAAGCTGTCTTATAATTCAACCTCTAACAAAACTAGGCCAAACCAAAGCTCTGGTAAAATAATTTTTTACCTTTTTTTAAATAAGGTTGGTAAAGCACATCTGTGTTTGGGGAGTGCTCTCACGGATTTGAAGCTCCGTGCCGTGAGACCTGTAGTTTTCATGAGATTGCGCGAAAGAAAAACTCACGGCAGCAGGGCCTGTGCTCCTATAAGACCTATCGTTCCTGTTGTTCCTCTCTATAGAATCATCCTTTGAAGATTTATATCATAATCTTCAGAAAAATATTATGGCACATCTTAAAATATCTTTTAAAAATTTTGGGGGTTTATTGACCATCTTGCATCCACAGTGAGCTTATACTTTTCAAGTTTAAAAAATCATGATATCTTTTCAAACAATTTTTCTTTGCTTAAAACTTTCCTTTATGATCTGGTTCTCAAATTCCACTTAAGTATAATAGTTAATGTAGCTGGGTGGCAGTTACACGTTGGGCTGTGATCAGCATGGTCTGGCGTTTGAAACCACCAACGAAGTGAAGACGGGGCTTGTGACTCCCATAGCAGCGACAGTCTTGGAAACCCACAGGGTCGCTGTGAGTCCGCGTTATCTTGAGGGCAGGAAGTTTGGTTTTGAGTATAACACTTAATATGGCTGTGTAGCCCACAGAGGTCATGTTCCTGCTTTCACCAGCCTTTTTTGCTGTTGTCCCGATGAATCAGTTTGAGTAGTTTTCTTTTCTCGAAGGTCACTGATCTTTCTTTTGTTGAGATTAATCGGTACAAATTTCACTTCAAATACTATATGCTTTCTGCTCTAAAAATAAAACATAATATTGTGTCCTAGAAATAGAAAACATGCTTTTGATAGTTTCTATGTATCTGTTGGGATCCTCTATAGATTTCCCTCATTACATACTGTTTTCCTTGAAATTCTTGAACATATTCATAAGAGTTATTGTAATGTTCTTGTCTGCTATTCTATTGCATCATTCATCTCATTTTTTAAATGTTCTGTATGTGCTGACTGAACTTTCCCCTGGATTTGGGTCACATTTTCCTAATTCTTCACCTATTGTTTTTTTTTAATTTTGGCTATTATGGACATTATTTTGTGATCGTCTGGATTAGTGTCTTTCTAAATAGAGTATTGTACTATACTCTGATGAATTCAGATTTCTAACAGATAAGATAGACGCTCTTGATAATTGTTTTCAAGTTTAATTTGTTTGAGTGTAGAATAATGCTTATTGTTTATTCTTTGACTTGATTCATCTTAGAAGGGATGTCCTCTTTGCAGTCTCCATTTATCAAATGAAATCCCTTTGCTTTGGCTGGCGAGGACTCAAAATCTCCACTCTTAGGCACACTGGTAGTTTTCAGCACATGACTCTGCAGTGCTCTTTCTTTATCTCCTGGGTCAACCCACAGGCCAGCAGAAAGGAAATCTGTGACTTCCTGATACTGCGCTAGGTTAAGTCTGGACTGCTAACCGAAATGTGGGTGCCTTGAACCCAGCAGCAGTGCTGTGGAAGATAGCTGGGAGAGGCTGCTTCCATAAAGATCAAAGTCTCAGAAACTCAATGGAGCAGTTTTATGTTGCCTTCTGCCGGTGCTTCTCAGCCTTCCTTAAATACAGTTCCTCATGTTGTGGTCACACCCCCCCCAACCATAAAATCATTGTCATTGCTACTTCATAACTGTACTTTTGCTACTGTTATGAATTGGACAACCCTTGTGAAAGGGTTGTTTGACACCCCCCCCAAAGGGTCACGACCCACAGGTTGAGAACTGCTGCCTTATATGGTTGTTATGAATTGGAACCCACGTCACCATTGTGGGACTTTTAAGATTAGGATTCCTAACTCTCCCTTTCTCTGTGCAGCTTGTTATCTTCAGTAGCTGTCCCTGATTCCATTTGCCTTAATAGCTTTGCACTCTCTTCCTTGTCACCTTGACTCAGCACAATTGCAACTTCTGTTTTGCTCCCTCCTACAGAAATTTCCAGACAGAAAACCAAGGCAATCAAGGTTATATCTTTTCCTTCCTCGGGAATCATCTTGTGCTTCCCGTCCCTTATTAACAGTTGAAGTTATGACTCATGGAAATGAGATGATTTCCTTAAAGATAGATAAGAGCAGAAATAATATTTGAACTCAGAACTCTACAATGTAGCTAGTGACTTTTAAGTAACCTCGCTGATTACTTGTTTATTGTACTGAGGGGGAAAACAAAACAGAGGAAAAGGGAAAGCAAATGTATGCATATATTGTTTCAAATTTGGATCCTGTATCCTAGTAAATAAACATTTATTTAGAGGAATTAATCAAATAGACCTCATTAAAATTTATTAACATACTTTAGCATGTCCAGAATTTTTTTCATGATAAGGAAGGCTTAATTTTGGACTGTGGTGGTACAGAGGCTCAGAAGAAGGGAGGATCACAGGAGTTCCAAGAATCTGCCTTGTACTGGAGATAAGTGCATGGTGGGAGGGGTGGCTTGAACAGTGGTGAGGTATTAACCATCAATAGCCAAATGTATTGGCGTGGGAGTCATTCTTCAAAGCAGTTATAATTGCCCCTAGTCCATGAAAGAAACACAAAGGGAAGCAATCCATCACTTTCAATATTACAGAGCAAATGAAATCAAGGCCTGTAATTGGTACGCAGAGCTATCTGACTCAAAGTTCACATTCGTTACTATGTTATGCCATGCCTTTCCATAGAGAACAAAACACACAAATAACAACAAGAAAATCATTTACCTTTTTGTTATTATTGATTTCTTAACAACAACAACAAAAATACATGAGGGGGTTGTGTGTATAACCCTAAATTAATGTCTCCAGGGCACAAAATGTAGCAAGAATGCTATAACAAACTAGATACTTTAATTGGAATGGCTATATATTAGATGTGGAAATAACACTGAGTGATGAATTTGATGCATTTTACTTCTTCCAGGTACACAAATGTGAAAAAGTATAATGTGTTGTTTAAATACGTTTCACTTACACCAATACCCCCAAGTAAAGTTTTTTAAATGCCTTGTCCTGTCAAAAGTCTTCTTAAGATTTTGAAAGGGGAAAAATAAAATTATAGAAAATGTGTAATGAACTCTTACCTAAATTAAATAATACATTTACACAACTTTGACAAAATTGATAAGACACTCTGTCAGAGTTCTATTTTACTTTCAAAAAACAAGCTAAAACCAGGCAGTCAACACCTATACACAGCACACAATATTACACTGGATTCTTCTTATGGTGTTGTAAGGAAATTAAAAAAATTATTTTAGAAAAATGTTCCAATTTACCATCTCTAATCTCTTATAATTGGGTGAGTCTTTTTTTAGTTATGAAATTACACAGATTATGTTTTCTTTATTTTTTCTTTTGTTTCTGAGACTCCAGAAACAGGATAATTGCATGGTGAGATTCACAAGACAACAGATAACTTCGAGAATATTTATTGATTATTCCTCATTGTAACACTCGGTGTGAGGGCCTCCAGGTGTGCTGTAAGTATAACAGAAAATGTTTCTCCTCTCTTCCAGCTGTTCCCATAATAGAGGCCTCCTGGGATTCTCATACCCAGGAAACAATTCCCAGAACATTGCTTCTAACAGCTTTTCTTAAGCCTGAATTTTTACTGATGTATTCATCTATTTATTTACTGCATCTCTTTGAAAACTCCAGTCAGAAATAAATGCAGTAAAATTATTTTTAGAGGAAAATAAAGGATACACTCTGTGAAACCTTTGGCCCTCGGGATTTATAGATCCAGGCTAATAGAAAGTAGAGTTGTGAAGAATAAAGAGCAACATAGTATAGTATACAAGAAATCTTCCACTTAGTAATTGTACGGTTCCCTTGAGACTGCACATCATTGATGGAGCCTCTGAATGCTCACTACCTTAGTCAGCATTCATAATGGCCCTGTTGTTGCAGTTAAGTGTCACCAAGTTGATTTCGATTCATAACAACTCCATGTGACAGAGGAGAAGTGCCACAAGGAGTAGGGTTTTCTAGGCTGTAATCTTTCAGGGGGCAGATTAGCAGATCATTTGTTCCTTGGAGTTGCTGGGTGTATTTGAGCTACCAATCTTTTTCAGTAAGCAGTCAAGCGCTTAACTGGTGTACCACCAGGGATTCAATAAAGAACATACAACTGGGTTTTTAAAAAAATGATTGCATACATGCGTTAGACTGGGTTCTCTCGAGAAGCAAAACCAGTCGCACACAAGTATATGACAAGAGAAGTGTATATCAATATAAATGGCTCACGCAGTTGTAGAAGCAGTTATGTCTAGCTTTGTTCAAGTCTATGTCTCGCATATTAAGCTGGTGTTTTTTTTTAATTATGCTGCTACCAGGGCTGTATATCCAAGAAGCCAGCAGAACAACCATGCGACAGTCGGATAAAGCAGGGAAACAAAGCAGGAGGACCACAGCAGCTGAATGTAGAGATGGGTTGGCAGATTATATGTTATGGCAGGCTGAGCATAGTTCCAGGATTGGCAGGCAATGTACTAGTCCATTGACTCAAATCCAAAGAATCAGAGGTCAATACGAAAGGTCTGGGTTCCCTACCAGCAACAAAACAGAGTTCTCCACAGCATTTCTTTATAGATATGATGTAGGCCTTTGAGACGATGTCCTTAAGTTGTGACCTGAATATGGTGTTGCATTCCACCTTCATCTTTGTCATGTTATGATAACCCTAGACCAGCCAAGTGGACTGAAAACCTATCACAATTACATAAGTATTGAGCAACTTTATCATAATAATGATCATTGTAGGAATAGAAAGGTTGGTGTGCTGAACCCACCCAAAGGAGCCTGGAAAGACATGCTTGGGAACATACTTCCCAAAAGTAACATCCTTGAATACCCTGTGGACCAATTTCTCTCTGCACACACAGAGTCACCAGGAGTCAGAATCTATTCAGTGACAGCTGACAGCAATAGTTAGGCTTAATAAAAATTACTAACTCCATGTCAAAAGAATCTTACTTTCTCTTCAGATCAATTATAGCAGAGTAATGAGCACAGATATTAATTGGGGCTACAGAAAGATGGATGGTGTCATAAAACAATACTGAAATCTAACCTCTAATAATTAAAATCAATTGTAACTCTATATTAGCTGGTAGTCATACATTACACCATATCTCTTTAACTTGCTGTATTGTTCCTTAATAGAAAATTCATCCAAAAATTACACTGCATATTATTTATTTCCTGTTTTCTCATTAGCATACATTTTCCATAAGAACACTCTCAGCATACCTTAAACGGGAATAAGATGTCTTTCTCAAAAGGCCGCTGCGAGAACAGAAAAAATGAATACTGCATGGTTGAAAAGGAAGGTGTGTGTCAGGGTTGCATCCTCTTACCAAAATTTTTCAATCTGTAAACTGAGAAAATAATCAGAAAATCTGGATTATATTAAGAGGAGTGAAGTATCAAAATTGAAGAAGGGCTTATTAATAGCCTGTAATATGCAGATGACAGACCTTCCTCCTGAAAGGGAGGACAACTTGAAGCACTTGCTGATGAAGATCAAGTGCTGCAACCTTCAGTGTGGATGACAACTGAATCTCCAGAAATCCAAAATCTTCACAACTGGACTAATAGGTAACATGATCAACGGAGAAAAGATAGAGGCTGTCAAATATTTCTTTGCATTCCACCTAAAGAAGTCCAGGTGTATAGTCTCCGTCTGTGTTGTTGAAAGAATGAATTTGGACAAGGCAGTGGTCTTGCAAAATTCCATCACGTGGTCGATAGCTTCATTTGCATCGCTAAGGCCATATTTTCCACCTACCGCTCCTTCCTCTTTGTTTCCACCGTTTTCATTGCAATCACTAATAATGATCAATGCATCTGGATTGTATGTTTGATCAGTTTCAAACTGAAGACATTAGTAGAATTCTTCCATTTCTTCCTCACTAGCTTTACTAGTTGTCTATGCATTTGCATAATATTTGGATCATTTGTATTTGGAAAGCCATTATCCTTTCACCAACAGCATTACACCTCAAGATAGACCTTGAAATGTCCTTTTTGATGATGAATTTAATGCTATTCCTCTTGATTGTATCATTCCTGGCATAGTAACCCATATGATTTTGATTCAAAATGACCCATAACAGTCCACTTCAGCTTACTAAATCCAAGAGTGTT
This sequence comes from Tenrec ecaudatus, assembly GCF_050624435.1. Classification (NCBI taxonomy): domain Eukaryota; kingdom Metazoa; phylum Chordata; class Mammalia; order Afrosoricida; family Tenrecidae; genus Tenrec; species Tenrec ecaudatus. The sequence continues at coordinate 68,836,325 of NC_134545.1, forward strand.
GATCACTATGTGTTTAATTTAATTTTTGATGACTGAAAAAAACCTGTCCATAGATCAAAAGGCAGTTCTTCTAACAGGTTTATCATGAGAAAAATGGAAAGTTCTAGAATTCCCATTTTTTACAATGTTATCCATAGCTTGTTATAATCCACACAATCAGATGTTTTTGAGTAGTCAATAAAGCACTAGTAAACATATTTTTGGTATTTTCTGCTTTCTACCAAGATCAATCTGACATCAGCAATATTTCTCTAAATCTGTTTGTGAACTGAGCTTGAATTGATAGCAGGTTGTTGTTGATACAATGCTGCAACTGTATTTGAATTTTGAATTATTGTCAGAAAAATTTTATTTGAATATGATTTAATAATATTATTTGATAATATATTTATATGTTGGTTCTCCTGTATTTGGAGTGGACATATGTATGAATCTTATCTAGTCAGTTGACCACATAGCTGTCTTTCAATTTCCTTTTTAGCTTAAACCAGTGAGTACCTCTGGTATTGACATTATATGCAATTTTTTTACTTTAGACAATAAAATAAAATAAAACTCAATTAGTTATGATCATAGAATTTTAAGTTCCATTAAATCTTTAAAAGTTGCTATATTGTAGTCTTCAATTTTATGCACCATAAAATAGATTTTTATAAAAGGAAAATGATTCATAAGGAACAAGAACACATTTTTACATTCCATAAAACATTATTTTCAATAATATTATCACCATACAGTGAATTTTGAAGTAATGAGTGTAATTTTCCCCCAAAGTGTCTGAACCAAACATTTCTGTATCCCAAGATTGCTTTCTATTTGATCACAATCTAGATTTATTTCTCAATTTAAGTTTTTATTTTTAAAACTAAAAATCAAATATTATGGCATTGAAAAAACAACAGGATAATATAAAATATGAAAATTTGAAGCTTTATTTAAATAAGGCCAACAAGTATATCAATTTTTACTACCTCATGGTTAAAATTCTCACAAATTCTCTGGTAAGTGGTCTTTTGCTTTTATACAGAATGGAGAGTAGTCTGTATATATGTTTGTATATAGTTAGATATTGATGTTTATTATAAGGATCTTACTATCCAGATGGCATAAATATTATATTTATGTAGGTGAATATTGAAACTTGGAACAATTAAGTTATTTGGTCTAAGACCCATAGGGATGAGTAAGAGATTTTGAAAACGTATACAAATTCAAACAAACTCACTGCCACCAAGTCAATGCCAACTCACAGCAACCTTACAGGACAAGGTAGAACAGCCAGAGTGAATTATTGAGAGTGTAACTCTTTGTTGTTATTAGGTACCATTGAGATGGTCCCAAGCCATAGCTATGGGAATAAAAAGCCTTGTATTTCTCCTGCAGAGTGGCTGGTGGTTTCAAACTGCTGACCCTGTGGTTAGCAATCCAGTGAGTAATCACTATGGAACATTTAATTTCTGTAATTCTTTCAGGATTTTAATTTTCCCTATTGTACTATTTTTAATTATTCATTATTTTGACCTATGTTTTGAAATATTTTTCAGTAAGTAAACCTTCAAGTTAATAAACCTGCAATAACTACATAAAGTTTGTGGTTTAAAAATCTGTTAGCTGCATTCTAAAGCTCTAGATTCCAAACATTTTATTTTTACAATCGACAGTGAGAAACAGATTTTACATTGCAATGCAGAGTGCATTCCCACACATACCCCACCACACACACACACATACACACACACACACGCACCAAAAAAAAAACATTTTGCAAGAGGACACTGATAATTACTGTCAAACATCTATTATTTCTTCTTTTTTTCTTACTCTATTGACTTTTATTCTAAAAAATACTCATCTGTTCCATTGATTTCATATCATACTAATATAATACCTTTCAAATTGTGTGTGAGTCATTTAGCAAGTTATTAAATCAATTTAGTGAGGTTGATAACATTAAAGCATGAATTGCAGTATTGATTTCTTAAAACATTTTTTGGTTTGTTTTATGCATTAGGTCAAGAGAAAACATTTATTTTGAATTATATAAAAAATGTTTAGTTACTGCACCAATGATCATAAGAAGACATGTGAAAAATGGTTTATTATTTTCTTATTTTTTAGTCTCCTAGTACGGGATGAATTTCAATATTTATTCAAATTGATCAAGGTGAGCAGTATGTTCCACAAACAGTGTAACATTCTGGTGGAAAGCAACAGTTTGCCAAATTAATCTTATAATTCATAATATAAATTATTAATGCATCTTAATATCAAAATTAGGCACTAAGTACATGTATAATCATGGTCTAAGTATAATTAATACAGTGTAATATTGTAGTTTAAAAATTATTGGGTTAGTGAATTTGATATACATTTGGTGACGTGTTTAATATTGGGCCTATACAATTTACACATCTGGCCCTCTCTTACCCACTGGTTCCTCCCCTCAACACAGGATTTATCCAGCATCAGATTGAAAATATTTTGAGGAAAATAAAATAAAGCAATTAAGTGGTCGAAGCAATTCTCCAAATGTTAAGTGCAGACATCCAATATGATTTACATAATATTTGCAGTGCAATAAGCATGATAAGTTATATATAGATGATTTAATATATATAGAAGAATATACATGTTATATATAAAAATGCCAAGTCAATTTCTAAAAAGGACTTGAACATGGTGGATTTTGGTATACAGGCGTACTAGAATCAACTTCAAAAAGATATACTTTAATCACAATTTTCTTTCGCTATAAATAAACTTGGCTGTAACAGATAGCAATATACAAATTAAACCTGCTCAATATATTAAACTAAACAATATAAACACATTCTAACAAATCTCTGAAATTAAACAACTATGAAATGGGAAATAACCAGAGTAAAGACAAGGATCATTTTTGATTGACTAACCTCTATATGGTATTTTCAATTGCCTGGTGTGCACATGAAAGTTGAACATAGAATAAGGAAGATCGAAGAAGAATTAATGTGATGAAGAGGATGAAGAGGATGAAGACTATTTAGCACCATGGAGTCCCAAAGGAGCACAGGCGGCAGTAATGGTTATGAGTCAGTTTGAAACCGCCAAGCTCTATGGGAAAAGGAGGAGGCTTTCTCCTCCTGCCAAGAATTAGTCTCAAAAACTCACAGGAACAGTGTTACCCAATCCAACAGGGTCGCTCTGAGTTGCCATCGACTCAATGGCAATGAGTTTGGGTTTTGGTATGGACTGCCGAAAGAAGAAACAAATGTGTCCTGGAGGAAGTATAGCCAAAATGTTCCTTAGAGGCAAGGATGGCAAGACTTCGCCTTACATACTTGGACAGGTTGTGAGGCAAGAGCAGGCCCTGGAGAAGGGTGGCACGCCTGGTAAAATAGCAGGGCAGTGAAAACGAGAAAGCCCTTGGACAAGATGGATTGGCACCGGAGCTGAGTCGATGGACTCAAACATAAGCACAGTTGTGAGGTGGCACAGGACCATGGTTATATTTCTTTCTGTTGTCGCTTTGAGTTGGAACCAACGTGATGTCATCTTACAAACCTTCACTCAGCATAATGGTTTCCTTGTCTGTACATGTCATGAGATGTTTCCTGATTTCATCTCTGTTCTTAGGAACACATAGTATTCCGCTGTTTATACTTACCAGAGTTTCTTTACACATTATTCTACCTTTGGACAGTCGGGCTGTTTCCAGCTTGTAAATGCAGTAATTCTTAAGTAAAATTCAAGTTCCATTTTCTTTCTTTTATGGATCATACTTTCAGTGTTTTACAAAGGAAACCTTTGCTTAACATACGGTTACAACAATGTGTCCTGTTTTTCTTTTAAATAGCTTCTACTTTTAGATTGTACATTTTAGGTCAGCGGTTCTCAACTTGTGGGTCATGACATCTTTGGGGGTCGAATGACCCTCTCACAGAGATTACAATTCATAACAGTAATGAAATTACAGTTATAAAGTAGCAACGAAAGTAATTTTATGGTTGGAGGGGGTCACCACAACATGAAGAACTGGATTAAGGGGTCACCACATTAAGAATGTTAAGAACCACTGTTTTAGGTCTATGATTCTTTCTGAGTTTATATTTTTATTTGGTGTAATATTTTAATTATCAAAGATTTCCATATAAGTACTCAGTTGTTCCAGAATCATTTGTGTGAAGCTTTCCTTTCTCCAACAAACCGCCTTTATTACTTCTTTGAAAGTTGTATGTATAGGTCTATTAAAGATTTATTAAAAGAGATAATTTAAATTTGGATGCTAACAAAGTGTGGTGAAGAAACCAGATGGTGTCTGGCTATCAGAAAGAATAATATCTGGTATCTTAAAGGCTTGTAGCAAGAAGCAGCAGCCACCTAAGTGAGGCATCAACTAAGTCTACATGGAAGAAACACACCAGCCTGTGTGATCCAAAGATTGTAAATAATAAAATTCAAATCTGAAGGAGGGAATGGTATCAGCACTTACATCATGAACACTGTTGCAGAAGGCTATGGATGACAGTGAAAGTCCAAAATCTACTAGCGAGATCCCCAGATGGATGAGGACTGGTGAATCCCCTCTGACCATAGTTCACAGATATGATGAGTCTTGCTATCAGACAGAGAGGCCTGTAAAGTCAATTTGCAATAGATGGAGTAAGGTTAAATTTTACTAGCTTACCACTGATTCTTCTTTTGACTCATTTTAAAGTTTCAGTTTTAAATTTTTTCTGCTTTCTTTTCAACAGAAAATTTTCTCTGTTTTGTCTAGTCATTGTTAATTTTTATTCTTTGCTTCCTTTTGTGTTTTCTATGATTTTATGTATATGAAATCAAGAATAGGTAAATTTATAGGGACAGTAATTAGATTAATAATTACCTAGAGGAGATGAAGGGGCTGTTTGGGGTGAAATAGGGAGCTACCAACCATGATTCTGAGAAGAAAATATTCTGAAATTAATTGTGGTAATGATTGCACAACTCTACTTGAAATGAATTAATGATTACATGGTATGATATGCAAAGTATATGCCCGGAAAACTATTTTAATTACTATTATTCAAGAATTTAGAAAATAAAAGTCCTTATGTAGACTGAAAAAACAAAGCCACATATATGATGACCTTCTACTTTCCAGAATATACAAACAGCTCTGAGAACTCAATCATTAGAAAACAAGTTACCTAATTTAAAATGTGGGCAAAGATTTTGAACTAACACTTTATAAAATAAGATATACAGAAGGAAAATAAGCTGATGAGTTGATGGTAAGCATTGTTAGTCATTAAGGAAATGTAAATTAAACACACAATGAGCTATTACTATATACTTATCAGATGGTTAAAATCAAACAACATATATTTTGATTAAAACAAATACTATTTATTAAACATTTCAATTTTAGATTAGATAATATTTCTAATACTGTCCATTCAAGATAATTTTTAGAAAAGTGTGTTCAGAAGATACAAAGAGCTTACATAAATTTCCCAAGATGAATTTGGAAGGAGATAACAGACATGATAATAAAATAATTTCCATAGGCAAATTCATTTGCAAATACCAACAAAAGTTAATTGGCTTAATTTATGTCATAGTCTTTGCTTTACTAGCACTTTGAAAAGTTCAAAATTGATAGTATATACTTTATAATGTTATAGAATTTGTCTAACAATGACTCTTTGTATCAATGATTTAAAAAATCTAGAATTTCTCAGAATCACTCAGTGAACAAGAACCTAGAATGTAAGATTAATTAGCTGAGATAGAAAACCAGAAGCTTCAAATCTGCTTGCACCAAAATTTTTCCTAAATCCAAATTTCATCTCAAGAAATTGCATCATTAACTGCATAATTAATGTTACAAATGATGATAATGAGAATTATAATAACACCCGAAAAAAACTCTTGCCCATTAATTCCCCTATAGAAATGTGTAAAAATTTTTGTAATTACTTTGAAATCTTAGTATCTGTTAGTCTGGGTTGACTAGTGAAACAAATTCAGAGTTACTCATATGTACAAGAAAGAGTTTTATATAAAACAGCAATTGTACATTAAGAAAACATACCAACCTAGTCCAGATCAAGTCCATAAGTTTGATATTGCCCCTTACGTTGATACTAGTCAATAAATTCCTCTTTAGACTCACACAGCCATGTAATGATGCTGAATGCACGAAGATCACAGGCCAGTGGATAGAAACTCTTATGGATCCAGTGGTGTTGGAAGCATCTCAGTGCTGGCATGTGTCTCCATGTGGCTCCTCCAGCTTCAGGGTCCTGACTTTATCCATGTAGCTCCATGTGGCTTGTCAATAGGAAAATGAAGCAGAGAGTGTGTTGTCCCACCTCCGGGGTGGCAGATAGGAGTTCCCAGAATCCCCAGTAGAAGGCCATTCTTTATACAGAGGCCTCATTAGCTGTGACCTGATTGACAGGCTAGACTCCACTCCTTCACTCTTAATAGTCTCAAGTTGGCACAGATTATGTAACTTCCACAGTATCCTATAAAATGCTATCTCCAATCAACCATTATTTAGAATAAATACATATGGAAATTTCTGGATATTTATAAGATAACATTTTATAGCAATCATATGCAAACATTGAGTATATTTTAAAAATATCTTTTAAAAATCTATCAAGGAAGAAGCAGGGAATACTCAAGGTTATTAAAACTTCAAGTGAGAATTTTTTCTGAGTTGAGCTTAAATTATATGTCTTTCTAGTCCCTAGGAGAAATTTATAGGCTTTTGCTAACCCTGAAAGTTGAAAATACATGTTTAGCCCAAACAGAAGCACACTATAGTGGGCAGAAAACTAGCAGAGCTTGGGTGTTTTTACTGGGTCTGACAAAACTGGTGAATTGAACGTCTTCAAAAGACAGCAACTACTCAATACATTTGCAAAATTTTTCAATGAAATGGTGCCAAGGCTAACAGCTTCACAAATTGGTCTGCAAGGCCCAACTGAATCATACAAAGCCTTTGCAGGCAAAATCCATCATGTGCCCAATTTAAACTCTTCCTAGGATGAGTGCTGGATCCTAGGAACAAAGGGAAGTGGTTGGCTGCGCGTCAACAACGCTGCGTCCCAGCCTTTCTCCTTCTCAGTTCCTGATAGCATTGACATGGTCAGGTGCTCAATCCTTCAGAAAAGAATAATGTCGGACTCTCGGGAGGAAGCTGGATCACCTATAGACCCTCCACGTCTGGCCGAAAATATAACAAAAATACACAAGCGAGTAAGTATGACCAACCATGTAAGCAATGGTGAAGAGGAGAAAAAGATGGTGGGAACGGGAGTCACAAAGAATCCTAATGTTATCATTAGCAGATTATACTTTTGAAATTATGTTTAGTTCTTTCAATAAAATAGAAATTGACAAATAAGTGAGATGACGAAAATGTCTACCTATTATCAGACATCAAGGGCACACAAGCAAACGAGTCTAGAAATGAAAATAAACCAGGGAGAAAGAAGAAGGAGTTCTGTTGAAGTAGTGTCTACACGTTGGGCTGCTAACTTGAAGGACCCAGTTGGAAGTCACCAGGCACGTCTTTGTGGGAGCAAAATGGGGTTTTCTACTCTTAGAAAGAGTCACAGTCTCAGAAAGGCACAGGGGCAGTCCTACCTGGGCCCATAGGGCTGCTATGAGTCGGCATCAGCTGGATGGCAGCAAGAGTGCAGTAGAGTTTAGACATCAACAAAGAAGCTCTAAGAACCAGGAACCAGGAAAATACAACCCAAACTCCACACTCACTGTCCCACTTCCTAAAATCTATTTTGTCTAATCGTGTAACCACTCTACTTTCTAGCTAGTTCACATGCTGTCACAATTTTGCATGAGCTATATAGTAACCCAACTTGGCACAATGAACTCCATATTTTTTAAATGGCTATGTTAGACAAGGTTCTCTAGAGAAACAAAACCAGGACATTAATAATTTTATATATATTTATATAGACAGATACATGACATAAGAAACAAACAGTTAATTAACCTATAAAGCAGTACAAACGGCTCAGTGCAACTTACTTTCATGAGACAGCTAATACACTGGCAGCCCTTCAAGGCTCCAGGGCTGCCAGGTAGTCCTCTGTAGAGCAATTCAGGCCATCTGACCACAGGCAGCAAACAGCAGCAAGGCAGGTCACCAACAATCAGCCAAATGACAGGGTCCAACAGTCCCCACCTCAAGAGATGTATACTCCAGTAACATGGTGAAGCAGGTTTTGAAGGCACCACAAATTATATCGACATAGTCCACAGGTTAGGTGTCCCACAGGTAGTGTAGCTTGCAAATTGAGGCACAGAACAAGCAAGGCAGCCGCACACTGTTCTAATCTTCAAAGAGCAAGAGACAAGAAAGGTGAGGCTCACTGAACCATTTATCTCTTTGCCCTACAATTAATGTAACGTGTTCATTGGCCATGTTGGCACAATAAATTTACCTATCACAACGACCTTCAACATCCTTCTAGCAAGTAGCTCCCCTTCATCTTCTTCCCCTCTTCACTTTCCTGACCCACGATGACTCTGGAGAAGTCTCAAGACCCTGCCTGCCAATTAGCAAGAAACGTAGACTATTCTGTTAAACTCTCAATTATCAACTCTCAACTGTATCTGTGCTGTTCCCCCAGGCCCCTCCCCCCACCCCATATTCACACAGTCTGATAAGAATGTAAATACTTGAATGTCCTTCCCCTTAAGCCAGCCCTATCCTTTGAACTACAAAAATCCTGTACTTTCTTTGTCGTGGGCTAAGAATGTTTCCAGGGAGAAAACCCCCTCTTGAACTAGTTCTTTAATAGAGGCTTTTATATTAAAGGGCATGTGAGTAATCTCTCTTAGTTGCAAATATATTGCAATATATATTTTACATGACTTTTATTTCACTTTCAATTTTTATCATCTTTACTTTTAACTTATTGCAGTCTTAATATGTACCCTTTCCTCACTAACCCACATGGTTACATTCCAAAGATTATGCTGTTATGTGAAATCATTGTTATTCAAAAAAACAGGACAAGGAGGCAGCTCTGCAGTTTAGAACCTTCCAACTGCTGTGACCTTGGCACTGCTGTGGGCCACACCCGAAGTCCTGCCACTGGGGCTCCTGCTCCATTGGTCCCCCCGCCTTTGGGCCTGGTGATTGGACTAGAAGGAAAGTGGGTGCCTCTGGGGCTTGTCAAGCAACAGGCTGGGAAGCAATACAACCAGTGGGAATTGCTGCCCAGGCCTTCCTCTCCCTGTGATCACCAGCCCCCACTGTTCCAGCCACACACTGCCATTCTGATGAAGAACCTCCCAAAGGGAGGACACAATGAAAATGAGGGGGATCCTGTGACCCTCCAAGAGCCAGGAGCCTCAAGACTAGCAGCTGCTTAGAAAAGAAGCTTAGTAGCTTGGGTCATGGAGAAGGAGCCGGTAACCTGCATCTGTTGCAATCCTTAGCTTCTGACTAACCCCCAGTACATTCCTGCGACAAGATTCTCTCCATCCAGAACAACAACCCAGCAACCTAACTGCTGCCTCTTCCTGGTTCCCTCAGGCCCTTTGGCCAAATCTAAGCCCTCCCTCAAAACCACCTCCTGGAAGCTATTTCAAATTTAAGAGCTTCAATGGGGCTCTGGTAGTGAGGATGTTACTTACAAGATGCTCTGTGGAGAGTCTGCTGCTTCAGCTATACGCTTCTCAGATGTAGGTGGTCTGCAGTTGGATGCAAAGAGGAAAAAATAAACAGGTAAATGCACCAAACATCATATAGCACTAAATATTTATTTTACTATTGTCATCAGGAGGAAGCTCAGAGTTTCAAGCCTCTCCACTCCTTGATTTCAGCTGAGGGACAAGTCAGACAAAAATCAGAGAAAAGGCTTTACAAAAAGAAAGTTTCTTGATGGGTGATACTTTGGAAAAAGATATACAAGGGCCCTTAGCTAGTCTAAGAGGCTTGCCAGCACATAAAGCCGGGCCTTATCTTCAGCTAATGGTGCCCTACCTGCTCTCATAGGCTGGGTTTCTGCTGTGTCCTCTGCTATTGTTGGCTGGCCCTCTGTAGTGTGCCTCCTCCTTTTAGGACTGTAGATTATGGCACCCCAGAATCCTGCCTTCATGCTGTGCTGTCTCAGACCCCAGACTCCAGTCTGTGCAGTCATTGTTGCTTGTGTGAACATCCTGCCTTTCTTCCCCAGGGCATTCCCTCATCCAAAATCTCGGGTCTCTTCCTTTGATAAGGAACTATGTTTTATTCTGCCTCTCCCCCTCCTTTTGTGCTGGTGGGCTTGTATGGAATCTTGTCTCCACCTCACCTTTGTGTTTAAGTTCCTGCTACTTTCCTTTCCTTGATCACTTCTTCTTTTGCCATTTTCTAACTAACGTTATTGTCATAAATGCAAAATATTGGATGGTCCATCTGAAAAACACTTACATATATTGTATGGCATATATATTTGGTCTAATTTTTATCCAGTCTGAAAACCCAGGCCTTTCACTCAGATTTCTCAGCTCATTTACAGATAGTGCAGTTATCAAATATCTGGGTTTTAATTGTTGGCTTTCCAATTCGTTTCTACTTTTGCATGTTTTCTGTTATTTTTTTCTGCCTTTCTTTGATTTATTGTTATTTTAGATTTCTATTTTAATTTTATTCTTGGTTTATTAATGTGAGGTTGAAACGGAGGTGCAGAAAGAAGATAAGGTTCAGCCAAGAAAGAAAAGTAAAGAAAGGTTTTATCGAGGCTAGGAGAAGCTCCCGGGAAAATTCCAAGACCCAATGAGTTAGGTCAGTGAAACGGTGGGAGATATACAAGGCTTGAACTAAGGTAGTACACGTTGACAGAAGGAAGGGAAATTTTTTTGTTGTTTACTGTGGCAGGGCTTTGAGTCAGGATGTGATCCGTGGGAAGTCATCTTGTGGTTTGTGAACCTGCTCTCTGGAGTGCTGGGAAATGGGCTATAAGAACCGGCCTAGGAAGATAAATTGCTTCCTAGGGTGCTGGGGAAGGGGCTACACAAACCTGGGCTGGAGAGATAAGCTCTTTGGGGTGTTGAGGCAGGAGTTGCATAGTTCAATAGGTCATCCATCCTCCTGAGAACCTGGGAATGGGAGCTTTGAGGTTTCATCTTCCTGAGGAGCCGGAGAGGAAGTGGGGGTTGCCCAGTCTAGACCCGCCCCAAACAATTAGGTAAAGCTTTTTAGGTGTTCCTGTGTACTACAAGGTTTAAAGTGCATGTTTTTCTTCTATATGCAATCTGTCTTTGTTGGGTCAGGTACCTGTCGGGGGATATTGGGAACAGCCAAACCTGCCTTTATCAGACCAAGACTAGTTTCAAAGGGATCCAGGACTATGACCCATGTTTCTGATATCAGTTGGAAAGATCAAGGCACCACCCTACCTCAGGAATTTCATGGATGGAGGGAGCTGAAGCCCCTACAACTGCAACTTCTATCTCTCCCTTTCTTGTTTACTCTCCTGACCAGTTTAAGAGCTTGCCCTTCACAGCAGATAGGCATGACTTCTCAGGTCCCCTGCTGAGGGGGCCCTCTCCTCTCCTCTTCTCTCCTCTCCCCCCTCCCCTCCTTTCTCCTCTCCCCCCCTCCCCACCCCTCTCCCCTCCCCTCCCCTCTCCCCTCCCCTCCCCTCTCCTCCACTCCTTCCCAGGCATCACCACACTGCACTGACTCCTTGCTGGAGCCATGAATCTGTTAGGTAGCTTAGCCTAGGGAAGTGGGAAGTCCATTTACGCATGCCCAGGAGAGCCAGCAAAGGACAAAAGCTGGATTTTCCCGCCGGTGGGCCCAGATGGGCGTTACACCTGGAGCAGCCCACCTGGGCCGGGTGATTGCAATTCAGCCAATGGAATCGACCTGGGGTCGTTCACCACACCTCCCCTGGGAACCCTTGAAAAGGCAGGGACCGGAAGGGAGAGGCCCTCTTGGGCTCTTGGGCTCTGGGGTTCTTGGTCTCGGCTTGCTTGTGCGGTCTGGTTGTCTTCGTGGGAAGGGAGAGATCCTTGCGTGACCTGGAGCAGTCTCTGCCAGGCCGCATGGTCAAAGGAATCCTATGGGTGCCGCGTAAAACCTGATGCTCCTTTGAACTCTCATTAAATTCACTTGGATCACGAGCCCGGCTTCAGCGTGAAATCTTTCTCGCGTGGAGCCAAGGACCGAGGCTGAGATTTAGGCCGGAGAGAGAAACCTAACAAATCTTGCCGGGAAGGACAAAATAAACTTCTCCTTCTCCTTCTCTCTGACCTGGTCTCAGTTTATCTTTGCGGCAAACCGAATAGGTTTCAGATGTAATTATGTCAATTTTGCAAACTTAAACAATGTGGAACGCATATTGCTGTTTCTCCCCTCCTCCTCTGTGCTATTTTCTATGACGTGTGTGGCTGCTACATAGTCGTGTTCTATTCTGTGGTTTGGGGCCATTCTGCCTTTCAACAACGGAACAAAAGTAAGCCTGTCGGGTTTCTCCAGTGAGAGATGCCTCAGGCCTTGGTTTCTCGAAGAAGCCTGGTTTGTGATCCAAGTGGGTTTTATAAAGGATAGAAGACGTTTCAGGTGTTACCCGGGCACCTTTAGGGCACCCTGCATGTGGTGTCCTGAGGCCAGAGGAGATCGCAGCACAGCAGCCGACAAGCAGCTCCAGAGACAAAACAGCAGCACAGTGAGCTTTGGATCCCGCCTTTTCAGGGCTCTGCTGGGAGGTGTGGTTGACAATACTGCTTGACGCCGTTGGCTAAATTAAATTCGCCTGGCCCAGATGGGCCAATCCAGGTATACCGCCCACCTAGGTGTTCCACCCCTTCTGGCTGGGAGCTCAAATTTCTGAGCATGCGCTCAGACACCCTGGTCCCTTTCGAGCTACCGGAGACACCTGGGGCCAGCTTCAGACTTGCTGCCTTGCTGGAGCTCATGGTCATAGCCGACACATCAAGTGCTCTCCAGGAAGATCCTTTTCCTATCAGCAGCTACTTTCCCAAGCACTCGGGCTTCCTTTGGGGACTGTTCTTCCACATAACCTGTTCAAAATCAGTGAGAAAAAAGCTCGCCGGGTTGGCTTGTAAGAAATACCTGGCTGTATTTCTGAAATAGGCTTATTTATTCTTCTGGAAGTCATGGTATGATCCACATCCTTCACCAAATCAATCGTACGTCAAAGCAGCAATTCTCAACCTGTGGGTCACGACCCCTTTGGGGGTCGAATGACCCTTTCACAGGGGCCGCCCAATTCATAACAGTAGCAACATTACAGTGATGAAGTAGCAACGAAAATAATTTTATGGTTGGGTGTCAACACAACGCGAGGAACTATATTAAATGGTTATGACATCAGGAAGGTTGAGAACCACTGCTTCAAAGGTAGGGATTCTTTCTTAGTCTTCATTATTCATTTTATATATATATATGATTAAGAATACAGTGACTCAGATTAGAGGCACTTTAGTCCTCAACACATCGTATATATCTGTGTGTTTTTTTCATAGTTATTTTGTAGTAGATTTTCCCAATGAAATGAGATATCCGATTTCGCAACTCTTTCTTTAATTGACATTGATCGTGAATCCTACATAAAATTAAGCCCTTGAGAACTTCAGTATTGGTGGTGGGTTTCTGGAGTGGGTAATACCTTGGTTCTTTCCGTCACACACTCACGCCACAGGACGTTTTATAATCCAAGGGCGTTTTTATGAAAGAAAGAAAAACTTGCAGGTTTTGCAGCCTCTAAAGGGTACATGCTGTTTCTGGAAAGTGTGCCAGACAACGTGGAAGCCGCAATGGAGGTCAAAATTGGGCAAAAAAAAAATACACATGGAAAAGAACACCCACACGTGCAGAACTGGGGAATTCCTGGAGAGTAGGATCCTAGAGCCCCAAAGGCATGTGGGTCCAAAGAGGGCACGCCCAAGCAGGTGTGTGTGTGTGTGTGTGTGTGTGTGTGCGCGCGCGCATGTGTGTGGCTCCCCACCCTCCAACCTGCCACAAAACCAGAACAAACAAGAAAGCTGGCCTTCCAGTAGCTGGGGTATTTAACACCTCTGGCTGGGTAGGCGTGGTTGAAGACATTCGTTGACTATTGGCTGAGTTCAAGTCCACCTGTGTGGTGTACCTAAGGTGGGTATGCCCATGGTATTGGTTTTACATGGGCCTAGGGGTTCCTAGTCTGTACATGCTCAGTTTGGGTCTTCCCACAGGTGTCCAAAGGCAGCCTGATTTTTACCGTTGCAGGAATTGGGGAGACAACTCCACTAGTTCCTAAATCTAACTACCTAACTTTTACATTTAGTTCTTTTTTTTTTCCCTCTCCACCATTTAGTTCTTATACCAGTTGTGAGGACTTGTATGTTAAAATATAATCCTCTTCACTTTTATGTTGTGTCATCTGCATATTGCAGATTATTAATGAATCTTCTTTTAGTCCTGATGCCGCATCCATCTTCTCACAATATTTTCTCAGCATACAGAATAAATAAGCTGAAAATATACAACTCTGATGCATACCTTTCCTGAGAGTTAACCATGCAGAATGCCTCCCCCATAATTATTTTCTTAAGAAGTCAATTCTATTTGGGCAATGAAATATATAGTATGTTTTTGATATAATGCTCAATATTATACTTAGTATTTATACTTTAAATGCATAAATGTCAAAAAAATTTATAAAGATTTCATGGGGCTTCAAGAATATTCTTATATAAAAGTACAGGTCTTACCGTGAGCAACTGTATAGAAAGCCACACGTTGGGGGGGCAGGGGAATTGCTTCATCCTTATTAAGAAGACGTAATTACAAGTTAATTGTTCCTCCTATGTTCTCCTTATTTTCATGATTCTATACGTATTGATATTAGGGTAAACATATATCATGGAAAGTTGTGTTATTAAAATAAAGAGTATCTCTTTTGTTTAACCATTTTATTGGGGGGTATTACAACTCTTATCACCATCCATACATACATCAATTGTGTCAAGCACATTTGTACATATGTTGTCATCATCATTCTCAAAACACCCGCTTTCTACTTGAACCCTTGGTATAAGATTCTCATTTTCCCCCTCCCTCCCCACAACCTCTCCCCCCTAAACTCTTAATAATTTATGAATTATTATTATTTTGTCATATCTGTCACCATCCGACGTCTCCCCTCACCCACTTCGCTGTCCATTCCCCAGGGAGAAGGTTATATGTAGACCTTGTAATCTGTTCCTTCTTTCTCCCTCACCTTCCCTCCTCCCTCCCAATATCACCACTCTCACCACTGGTCCTGAGGGGTTCATCAGTCCTGGATTCCCTGTATTTCCAGTTCCTATCTGTGCCAGTGTACATCCTCTGGTACAGCCGGATGAAAAGAGCATCTCTTGCTTTCCAAAAATCACTATTCTCTACATAAATTATTTCATTCATTCAATCATTCTTGAGAATCTATTTCTTTTGAAAGCTCCTTTCATAAAATAGAAATAATTTTATAGGTCTCAGGAGGAGAAAACCAAGATATAAAATATTTTCTCAGTGATTGAAATATGGTACCTTCTGCTTAATTTCCTAAGGACAAGTTTTATAGAAATATAAAAGATGAAAACTGGTCCTTATGAAAGAGTGATGTAAAAATAACATAAATAAATACCTTAATAGAGAAAAGCTGTGGTGCAAATAATATAAATCAATTAAATGACTTCTTGCAAGGACAATTTTTTACTGAAGGCTTTACATTTTTAGTTTTAGAAGAGCAGATATGTGATATTTTTAGAAAGGAGATAGGTAGCAATTTACCATAATGTGTCATTTATAAAGCACATAAAATTTCCATAATAAAAGAAATAGGCTTATTAATCTAAATCAGTAAGACATAGGAAAATGACTTGTAATTAAACATAACACGGGATGTCTAATTATAATTACAATGTAGGAATAGTTTTAAAATTAACACCAACAAATTGTTATAAGGAAATTCATATTAAGTTTTTGACCTGCTCCCGACAACATAAAAAATGTTTGCCTTTTCATCAAAATTATCACAATGACTTTTTCGTGAGCCCCAAGGCCAACTGAGTTTTATTCAATTTGTTCTAGGGAAACTGCTGATCATAATGACAATAATGTAGAATTTCCTATCTAGGTTCATGACACTGAGCATCAGCTGGTGACATTGCAGTGATACATAGCACTAATAAATAAATAAAGTGGCTTCTCTGCTTCACAGTGCTCTCTTGATATGTGGCGCTTGGCAGTATGTTATTAAAGAATGATTGTAGTAGTGATGAACTGAAATAGAACATCCACAGAGATGCATATTCTGGGTGATGTATTGGACCTTCACATGGTCTTAGAGATCTAAGAACGCATTTCCAAAGCCGCACCATGGATCTATTTGAAGAATAAAATCAATCTTTCCTCTAATAATTTTAAGATTGCAATGAATGTCTAGGATAGCTGTAATCTCAGGCAATTTAAATTCATAAGTAAGTCAGACTTAGCTAACTCTAGCATAATAAAGGTTATCTGACGAATGAACCATTCCGTGGCTTCTTCACTGCCGCTCAGGTATCACCTTTCACACTGGCTGTGTTATTCTGCGACAATGTCACGAATCAATGTCATCACCTCAGCCGAACGCTCAATGCTGCCATCATAATCGGGAGGTGGTCAGAAGCACTGCATATGAAAGTGTTGGTTGTGTGCTACATGAAAATGCATGGCCCAGGAGTTGGGGGAAAGGGTGGCGATGGTGGTGGCAGTTTGGCCTTGAAATTCAGCCCATTCGGCTCAATATTTCCTTTGCTTGAGGATCCACCTTACCGGAAGGGCTCGCTTTCTGTAGATTGTAATAGAAATGGATGTCTTTTAGTCTTTCGTTTCCCTAAAAAGCATGGGCTTTTGTAAGGTTTGTAACTTACCCTACCTGCCCGTGGGAGCGCTGATATTCACGGAGAAGGGAAAGATACACTCGCTATTTGGTATTCTGTTCGTGAAAACATTTGACCTGGTGTGGCCTCCCTTTTCTCGTGTCCGCATTGATCAGTAAAATCGTAGGAATCAGATCCCTTTTTTTGAAGGAAAAACCTGGTAATCCCGTGCCATTACTTGAAGTCTTCATCCTTCCACATAGATTCTATCATCGAGATTTCCTTTAATTTCTGTGATCCATATATTTCTATTTGTTATCTAAACTGGGTGAGTACTGGTGGCGTAGTGGGTTACGCATTGGCTTGCTAACCTCAAGGTCAGCAGTGTGAAACCGCCAGCTCCGCGGGAGGCAGACGAGGCCTTCCAGGAGCCATCCCACTCTGTCCCACAGCGCTCTGCATTGGAACTGACTCCATGACAATGGATTGGAGGGTTATCTAACCTTATTTTCTTGAGTCACAGCAAGTCAAACGCATGCTATGTGGCTTCTTCTCTAGCTGGAATCAAGGATGGTATAAAAAAATCCAATATGCCTAACACAGACCTCTGAAAAAGCTTCCCTTAGCATTGAAGTGTGAACCTATAGGCTCTTGCTTTGCCATTCATCTTTGAACTGCTGCGTCCGTGGAGCTCTGGTGGCTTCGCGGTTACGTGTTGGGCCGCAGTCCTCGTAGTCCGCAGTTAGAACAGTTAAAATCGTGAAACCCACAGTGGGCACTACGAGTCAGAATGGGCACAAAGGCAGAGTTTGATTTTTTTTGGCTTTTGGTAGAGTGGGCAAGTTACTCCCAAAGGCTGTAGTTCTTATAGATGTACAAGGGGGCTCATAAGAGACCAAGATAAGTTTGGTTTTTTTTGCTAAAGAATATTTATGTGTTTTAATATTCTGAAAATTATCACAACTATCACATGGGCTGGAATCAGTCAAGATGGAACTGACTTAATACTTCTGTAGTAGATCTGTCTAGTCACAATCCCCTTGGTTTTTCTTCCAAGATTACTGATATTTATTAGCACAAATAACAAAACTCAGTTTGTTTTTCACTAGCAAAATCTCAATTTCTCCCTAACCTGCAATAACAGATATTGGTTAGATATTTCTCAAAAATATAATTTAAAACAATTCAGAATTGTGCTTTCCCTTAAACGTGTTTGCATTACTTTATTTCAAAGAGTTACATTTTTAGTACAAAAGCAGCCACATTAAATGAAATCGATGATTATTCACATCTTACTAGAAGATATAGGCACCTTTATTGGGGAAAATTATTCACATGGAAGTCAATTGCCCATGAGGAAATTGTACAAGTCCTGAGGCGATTCTCATATTAGTTTAAAATTTTTTGACAAATGTTCTTGTTCTTAGGTAATAAACTCATGATTAGGATGTATTTAACTTCCTATTTATCCTTGGAAAAGCGGGCTGTTTTATATAGGAATAAGACATCTGGGGAATGGATAGCACAAAATACAGCTGCTAAGGGATTTTATGGTATTAAATTTCTATTGTAAACACTGGAAGCAAAACCTGACTATGTGCCAGCAAGTCAATTCTGACTCCTAGTGGCTGCATATATTAAGACTACTTAATAATTTATTACTTTCTAAGACATGCTTGTAAATGTTATATATATATATATTTCAGTTTATTAATTTGCATCCTCTTGCTTGCAATCAAAATAGAGTAATTGTTAACATGACATCCAGATTACATTACATCACTAATGTAAGCATACACACACAAATGAGAGGAAAATATAGGTCTGTTAATATTTGTAAGAAAATATGTATATTTCTTCTGGTTCTATTAACAATTTTCCTTTTATGGCTAAGACTGCTCAGAGCTGATAATACCAACTGCTTGCTAAATAAAACCCTCAAAATTGGCAAAATGGAAAAAAATTTAAATTATGCCATAAGTATACAATGATCTAGGTAAAATCAATTTATAAGAATATTTTTCATCTAGTATGGAAACTTTTTTTACTGCATGCTATTTTTTCAACCAAGTATTTGAATTATATTTCCATGTTTAATATTTCATGAGATGATCCCAAAGAAGCATATTCAATATAAACACTCCAAACATTAAGACTACACAGAGTAATCCCATAAAACCTTAAGCATCACACATTTTGTAATGACTAATAACAATATACATTTAACACAGAAATTAATGGAAATATGTCACAGAATCAAGCCAGCTCAATTAAAATGTTTGTCAATTTTATTACAGATTTATGTGTTATACTATACTGATATAATAACTTCATGCCAGGACCCCAACTGATGTTCAGACGATGCTGCTGCTTATCAAGACCCTTCTACTACTGGACAGAAATAAGAATGAGAGGCAAAGCTAAGTAAATTGTTGCCATTAAAATGTAATTTGAAAATATACTAAATATTTCTATTAGCCTTTAAAAATAACCATTGTCTCTGCTCATCAGTGTTATAATTATTGAATTAATATTCTATGAAGTACTGTTTTTGATAACAGGGTTTTAATTACGGTGGGTAACTATTGCAATCTCCTCATAAGTTTGTGAGCTATGTGAAGGAAGAGTATGGTCAGATAATTTTGTGCTCTTTGAAACCTATTTCCACTATTTCTCCCTAAAACAAAATTCTTAGAAATATGCAAATGATATAATTTGTACACATTTCAAATAAGCAATGAATAAAAGCTTATAATTGGGAATTTGGGAATTCAATAGTGACAATAAATCATAGGTTGGATGAGGATTATATGAAAGCTGTTTTTTGCCTAATAGATGTGCTGTCATACATCATTTATACATTAATCTGGGCAAGACATTCTTGTTATTAATATATATTATTTTTATGACATGAATATCACAATATATTAATTTCTTTGCTCAGTGATGATTAGTCCAATATTCAAAAATCATATTTTAATTTTAAAAATTTCAGCACCCAGGGATAAATATGCTGTTCGGAGTGTAATTATAGTATTATAAAGTCAACCAAATTGTCTGCATTAACTGTGTTTTCAGGTTTCAAGGAAATGTAAAAAAACCACCTGACATGTTGGCAAATGACATGAAGATGGTGTTGAAATTTGATGTGTACAAATTAAAATAAACATTCTTGTAGGTCATTTGACTAAACAAAAATGTTCATTCTTAAACATTTTTTGAAAGAAAACTTGCAAAGATTATTTAAAAATTCAGTGAATTTTAACAAATAGAAAAGTGAATACTAAGTAAAAATCATGTCTCAGCAAATGCTTTCATGACTGACGATTTGAAAAGTAGTGGAAAATGTTTTCCTTCATAGAAATACATTTTATTTGGATTATGTAGTCTTAAGTTTGAACATGTTCATATAATACATAGTACCCCTGAAAATAAAAAAAATGATGCAGGTAATTGTAATGCATTAAAACACATCATATTTGAGATTTAGAAGCCTGGAAATCAATGCATAACATTTAGTAATTTCAGTATGCATTGAGCTATTAAGTATATGATATGTTCAAGGTACTGTCTAGACATAGGTTACAAAAGTAAAAATGCTTAATGAAATGTCATATTGATTGAGATAGTGTTGTCAATAAGTAGTACAACTATTAAAAATGGAACAGTAAAGTCTGTGTAATAGATGCACTTATAAAACACAGAAGGTTTTAGAAAGTTACTGCTGAGGCTCATTATGAGCCATCAAAAACTTCAAGGGATTTGGTTTGGAGGTTTGTATTTATGGTAGATCTGAATCACATAAGTGGTCAAATAACATGTTTAATACTTGCGCTCTTTTCCCTAGTTTGTTGGATACTGCTTGAGTCTTAAGAGCTTGCAATCACCCAAAGCATAACTAGTCTCTAAGCAACAGAAGCAGAGGAGTTGTCAGGAATATAAAAGGGTTATGACATGTGTGGTGAATTGCCTTCCTGAACTACTGCTCTCTTAGCCACGAGACCAGAAATCTGGATGGTACCCATCTTCCATCACTGCACATTGGGGACAAAGGGTCTATAGAGAATTGTGATAAGAAAGGGTCGAGATTTTCAGTTTTTAAATTTTCAATTGTTGATAAACTTTAAATAAATATATATATTAATGCATATAAAATTAAATAATTTTTAAAAGTAAAAAAAAAAAAGAAAGGGAGGACGTGCCGAACAGAATTTACAGTGATCAATTCTAGATGTTCTGGAACCTTGAAGGTTGACGAATGCTGGAAATTATTTCCCTGAGATAACCTCAAACCTTAAACCCTGAATACACTGGAAATCTTCTTAAAATACTCCAGCTTCTTTTATTACGTGCTAAGCATATAGATGGAATAAGTTTGGTGAAAGAACAACCTAACCAGTAAAAAATATCTGCCTTGAGAACTGTAATATTTTAAGCACTCTCTATCTTGGATTAAACTGATATCAGGAAATGGAAAGCTTTGGTAGGAACCCTATGGGGCAATAAGCACATGGTGATGGTGGGGGCGAAATCCCCGAAAAGAAGGGCTTTTCTGCACTATGCAAAGAAGGTAGTTAGAGGCACCAAAGGGTGCATGTCATAACTCTTCAATTAGCATATTTTGCTCTGAATATTATCATCAAAACAATGAAATAAAAATTCAAAAGAAAATTGAATTAAAAAATTAATAAATGACTTCCTTCTCCACTCACAAAACTTATTCATACTTTAAGGTAGAGATAAAAGTGATTCATATGATTATAAATATAATTATAATATAAAATTTACAGCATGACAAAGAAATATCCTTTAATGTAAATTGTAGAAATGTTTTCTCTTTTCTTAGCTTTTTATTTTTTTAGTCATTTTATTCAAGGCTCATACAACTCTTATCACAATCCATACATCCATCCATTGTGTAAAGCACTGTTGTATATTTGTTTCCCTCATCATTCTCAGAACATTTGCTTTCTACTTGAGCCCCTGGCATCAGCTTCTCATTTTTCCCCTCCCTCCCCCATCCATCCTCCCTCATGAACCTTTGATAATTTATAAATTATTATTTTGTCATATTTTACACTGTCAAACCTCTCCCTTCACCCACTTTTCTGTTGTCCATCCCCCAGGGAGGAGGTTATATGTAGATCCTAATAATCAGTTCCCCTTCTCTACCTCACCTTCCCTCCACCCTCCCAGTATTGCCACTCTCACCACTGATCCTGAAGGGATCTTCTGTCCTGGATTCCCTGTTTTTCCAGTTCCTATCTGTACCAGTGTACATGCTCTGGTCTAGCCAGATTTGTAAGGTCGAACTGGAATCATGATAGTGAGTGAGGAGGGAGCATTCAAGGACTAGAGGAAAGTTGTATGTTTCATTGTTGCTACCCTGCACCCTGACTGGTTCATCTCCTCCTCACAACCCTTCTGTAAGGGCATGTCTAGTTGCATATAGATGGGCTTTGAGTCTCCACTCCGCACTCCCCCTCATTTACAATGATATAATTTTTGTTCTTTGATGCATGATACCTCATCCCTTGGACAGCTTGTGATCACAGTCTGGTGTGCTTCATCCGTGTGGGCTTTGTTGCTTCTGAGCCAGCTGGCCGCTTGTTTACCTCCAAGTCTTTAAGACCCTAGATGCTATATCTTTTGATAGCCGGGCTCCATCAGCTTTCTTACCACATTTGCTTATGAATTCACTTTGTCTTAAATGATGATGTCGGGAAGGTGAGCTTCATGGAATGCCAGTTTAATAGAAAAATGTATTCTTGCATTGAGGGAGTACTTGAGTGGAGGCCCAATGTCCATCTGGTACCTTAATACTAAACCCATAAATATATTCAAATAAATCAGAACATTTGACTGCAAATTATTATTATTTTGTAATATCTTATACCTTCCGACATTGCCCTTCACTCACTTCTTTGCTGCCCATCCCCCAGGGAGGAGGTTATATGTAGATCCTTGTAATCTGTTCCCCCTTTCTCCCTCACCTTCCCTCCTCCCTCCTGGTATCACCACTCTCACCACTGGTCCTGAGGGGTTCATCTGTCCTGGATTCCCTGTATTTCCAGTTTCTATCTGTACCAGTGTATATCCTATAGTCCAGCTGGATTTTTAAGGTAGAATTGGGATCATGATTGGAGGAGGTGGGGGACCATTCAATAACTAGAGGAAAATTTTATGTTTCATCATTGCTACACTTAGCCCTGAGTGGCTCATCTCCTTCCCGTGGCTTTTTCATCAGTATAAAATCCATGAGTGAGACATTAGGCTTATCATTGATAAAAATAATTGTTGACAAACAGCAAACTATATTTCTTGTTGGAAAGTCTTAATTTACAGAGCACCACCATCAAATGTCTTTCACCTTGATCCAGACTAATTTCTGTTTTAATAAATTTAATTCTATATGATGCCCCATTGTGAGATGAGACCAGTTTGCTCACAAATCGTTCCAGGTCGAGAGGGGCATCATCTGCAAGTAGGAATATAAAGCAGAGAAGAAAGATAAGAGAAAGAGTTGGGGGTAGAGGGCTGTGGTAGCTACATAATCTGGTGTCAACTTGCGGGGAGGGGGGCGGTTCTAGCCTGTCGATCAGGTCACAGCTTGATGACCTCATTTGGAGGCTTCACAGAGATAAATAGGCCAGATACACACACAGACTCTGCATTGTTTTCCTGCTGACAAGACACATGGAGCTACACCAGAGCCCTGGAGCTGGACGACCCACATGGAAACTCCTGCCTGTGCTGAAATGCTTCTACTGCCACTGAATCCACAAGACTTTCCACCCACTGGCCTGTGATCTTTCTGCATTCGGTGTCATTGCTTGTGTTGTGTGTGTCTGAAGAGGAATTTATAGATTGGTATTGGACATCTGGGCTAATAGACTTATGGATTTGATCTGGACTGAGTTTGGATGTGTTAGCATTCAATTGTTTAATCTCCTTTTCTCAATAATGTTTTAAATATATTACCATGAGTTTTGAGTTTTTGAGAGAAAAAAAAAACAAACAGACTTCAAAAGATAAACCCACAGCCATCAAGTCAAATCTGACTCATAGGGACCGTATATAGTTAATCTTCACCAGAACTGTCACCTATGGAGAAGCTGGTGGGTTTGAACCTATTTGAGAAAAGTTATAAAATTATGCCCAGCTAGTTAATTTTAAATATATATCATTAATTGGGAGTAATACATATATCATATCATTCCATAGTTCAACCTTGTCAAGTAGAATTGTACAATTGCTACCAGAATCAGTTTCTATACATTCTTTTTCTACATGGACTCCTTGACTTCATCTCCCTTTTAGGTTCCTCCCCCAAAGCCACCCCCACCACCATACTGTACACCTTTCCCCCTGAACCCTTTATTCTACTTGCTGTCTTTAGATTCATCAATCCTGAATTTCATATACCAAATAATCAGCTACCTCATTAATCCACCTACTGCCATGACACTTTCCCCACTCATGGTAACCTTAGATGGGAGTAGATAGCCTCCACTTTCTTCTTCAGAGCAGCTGATAGATTTGAACTGCTAACCTTGAATTTAGTAATCCAATACCTAACTTATAGAACCCCAGGGCTCGTTAGTTAATTCATTGAATATAAAATAATAATGATGATCTACTTACTTTTTCTGAAGAATATTCCTAGATTCACTGGGAATATTTTATTAAAGACATAAGATGTCTAAAATTGAGATTCAGAAGTACTTTTTGCTTCTACGTGTTTTTTAAATGAAAATGAAATTTTATGGAAAATGAACCTAGTATGTACCAAAATACTAGCAATACAAGTAAAGTGCTTTCCTGAAACATTTTTCAACAGCAAAAAAGGACAGAGAGAGAGAAATATCTAATTCCAGGTCCAAATCATATCCGATTGGGTTTACTTGATAGGCAACTGTGGATTTTATTGCAATAAACTTCTAAACTATGCCAAATTTAATACAACCATTTTATTTTACAGGTTTTCTTAACCTTTTACTAATTTTTTATCATTAGTTTTAATATATTCATCTCTGAGATTATGCTCATTTCCAACTGAAACACCTGTGCTATGCAATTCTGTGCTGATTTTTTTGTGTGAAAATTTCTAAGATTTATGAATTATCCACAATGCTCCGATTAAAATTAATGGGAATTACATGGCTAATTCCCAGTCCCAGAATGAAAACTGTCCTGTATTGTTCAATAGACCTTAAAATTTCTCATTTGTTATTTGGTGTGCCAAGTGCTGATAGGTAGTTTGGATCACCTGCTTTGGACATATATTTATAAAAATGAGAAATTGGTATATTAGGGAGTCATTTGTCATATAGGGATCTAAGACATTTTACAGCTAGCAAATCTATTAACAATAGTTTAAAAACTTAGAGTCTATGAATAAATTAATATTTTAAAGTAATTTTAGTTGTAAAATGTTATTTAAAAACATTCTGAGCAATGCATGTCCTAACAATCTTAGGCCAGATGCTTCACAGATTTGAGAAAGATGTAAATCTTAGTATGAATGAAACATTTGGCTTTCTTGCTAACAAGGAGAGCTAACTATTTTTGTGTGAACTATTGAAACTCAGTCTTCACATCTAACACTTCTCATTTCATCTGTTAAACAATTTTGGAACACATGTGCAGCAAAAATTGAGAAAAGGCATTTTATAATTTTGCTCAATGAGACAATTCATAAAAGTTAAAAGAAAATAAAAAGTTAATAATATAGTACTTTCATGAGTGATTGAGTTTGTAATTTTCTGCTCATGTGACTGCTTTCTTCCCCATTTATTCATGCTCTGTGGATAAGTGAACATTAATGGTGTCTTTCTAACTTTTGTTTTTGGAAAATGAGGTGCATTTTACTTGCATTTAAGTAAAACAATCTTAAATGTACACTTTTATAATTGTGGTCAAATGGATATGTCCCTGTAAATTTATCCTTTTAAAGATTAAGCTCTGAGTATTTTCATAAACTCAAATAATTTTTTCTTGCTTCTCCAAGTTAATCTCCCTATTTCTCTAAACACAAACTCCATATAAATGGAATATTGTGTTGTGTATTCTTTAAAATCATTCTTATTATTTATCATAATATTTTTAGCTGATTAAGATTATTAATGAGGTAATATCGAAACCATTTATAAGCTTTTTTGCCATGTGAAATTCAGTTTTTTAACCATTGTAAATAAAGCTGTTATAATATTCCTTAACATGTATTCCTTATGAACCAATGTTATCAGTATTGAGGGCCAATAACTAGGAGTATAAATTGCTGAGATTTTATCATTTTTAATCGTTATCTAGGTTTTCATTATAGTTTTCCTAGTAGATAATAAGTAGACTCTCAGTTAAAAATGTTCACTTACAGCTTAATGTAAAGGATTAAAAATTAAAACAAACAAACAAACAAAAGAAATAAAAATCCTCACAATTAGACGAATAGGTAATATCATGATAATCCAATCAATGAAATCAAATCCAACAAGGCTATCTATTGCAGGCAAAATTAAATATTCTTTCAAAAGTATGCAGGGCTTTTTCTTATCTTTAGAGATTTTAATATATTAGATATTCACTAAACAAGATAGCCTTCAGTATGAATTACAATTCAAGGTAAAGAAGACCAAAATCCTGACCACTGGACCAATAGGTAGCATAATGATAAGGGGAGAACATATTGAAACTGACAAGGATTGTATCTTTGAATCCACAATCAATGCTCATGGAGTCCGTGGTCCAGAGCTCAAACAATGCATTGCTTTGAGAAAATCTGCTGCAAAAGACCTGTTTGAAAACTCAGGTGTGCCTGACCCAAGTCATGGTACTGTCCATCATTTCATATGGGCGTAAAAGATGGGTACTGAATAAGGAAGGCAGAAGAAAATGGATGCATGTGAATGGTGGTGCTGGCAATGAATATTGAAAATACTATGGACTGCCCAAGGACAAACAAATCTGTTTTGGAGGAAGTACAGCCAGAAAGCTCCTTAGAAGGAAAGTTGGTGAGACATGTCTCACAGACTTTGGACAAATTACAAGCAGAGATCAATCCTTGGAGAACGGTGTCATATTTGATTAAGTAGAAGGACTGGTGTATTAGTCTGGGTGGACTAGCGAAACAAATTCATAGACATTCATATGTGTATAAGAAAGAGCTTTATATAAAGAGTAATTGTATATTAAGGAAAGATCCCAGCCCAGTCCAGAGTCTGATATTAGCCCATAAGTCTGATACCAGGCTTTAAATTCTTCTTCAGACTCATGCATATGCAATGACAGGAAGATCACAAGCCAGTGGGTGGGAAGTCTTGTGGATCCAGAGGCGGTGGAAGCAGACCAATGCTGGGGTGGGTCTCCACATGGCTTTGTAAATTCAGGATGCTCCAGGATGAGGATGATGGAGGACCAGACAGTATTTCTTTTTGTTGCTGGTCACTGTGAGTCAGAACTGACTCAATGGCACATAACAAAAACAAATAGGATAGCAATGAAATAGGTAGTTAAAGGGAGATATGATGACAAATAATAAAATAATTAAGCAAATAATAATTAAGCAATATAATATAGAAAACAAGGCATCTCACCAATGAAATTAAAATAACATAATTATCAAGATTAACACATTCAATGAAATAAAATTATAAGATACCTGAAAAAGTGTCATTAGTGCCAGAAGTTCTTAAATAGCATTCTAAATCAAATGTAAACAGAATTGAACTTGATAATTCAGTGAATGAGTTTTGCTAACAGTTAAGATATAATAAAGAGAAATAAATAAAATAGCAAAGAATTAAAAAGCAAGGATGCAAAATAAAGAGTGAAGTAAAAAAGAAAAAAATTCTGAAAAAAGCACAAAATATTTATGGAGCATGACAAAATAACTTAACATGGAAATATTTGAAATCACAGAGAAAAGATAGAGGAATGATGTAGAAATATAAAATATAGATTTCCAAAACTGTTAAAAAATATAAACCAAGAGATTGAAAACAATCGCTCTCAACTATCAAACTATCTTTCTATCTATCTGTTTTGGGTTGGGCATTGGGCTGCTAAATACAAGGTGAGGAACTCAAACATACCAGCACTCTGAGTGAATAATCTGTCTGCTCTCATAAAGATTTATCCACCACTTAACGAGCCCTGGTGCTATATTTGGTTACAGTGCTATCTTCAGGGTGAGCAGTTTGAAATGACCAGCCAGTGACAAAGAGGAATTCATCACTTTCTTCAAGTTTAAATTGATAATTACTGATGAACGCAAAGGTGAAGGTAAAGAGAAAGGATTGATATTTAGGAAACATTGCCTTGGCGATAGCCACAAGCTAGAGATCTGGCGGTAGCCTTGTACCAGACAAATGACTTTGTGGCAAATAACAGCCTTGTTTTTCAGCCACAAAATCAGCTCATGGACCATATCAGATGGAATATATTGGAATCAAATCGACTATATCTGTGGGAAGAGTTGATAGAGAAACCCAATATCATCAAACAAAAAGGCCCAGGGACAACTGTGGAACAAAGCATCAATTCCTAAGGTATAGGTTCACGTGGAAGCTAAAGAAAATATAAGCAACTCCACAAGAGCCTAAAAACAACCGTCAGGATACATAACCTGAGTTTAGAAAACATCTCAAAAGTAGATTTGACGCCTTGAACACTAACAACAGAAGCTGTGACAAGTTGTGGCATGACATCATTCATGCAGAAAGCAAGAAGTCATTAAAGAAAAGGAAATACCGTAATGGATATCAGAATAGACGCTGAAACTTGGCTTGAAATGTAGAGTAGCTAAAGCAAGTGGGAGAGGTGAGAAGTAAATGAGCTCGAAAGAAATATTTAAAGGTCAGCTTGAGAAGACAGTGTAGAGTATCACCATGAAATGTGCAAAGACCTGGAGTTAGAAAAGCAAAAGGGAAGAATGCGCCGCACAGCTCGAGCGGAAAGATTTGAGGAAAAATGTCAGGCTTTGAGTTGAAATATTGCAGAATTGTATGTGCAAATATTGAATGATGCAGAAAGTACCATAATAAGGCAGAGGAATACACAGCATCACTATACCAAAATGAATTAAACATTCAACTACTTCATGAAGCAGTATATAATCAAGAATCAATGATATTGAAAGAATTCCAAACTGTAATTAAGATATTAATAAAATAAGGCTCTAGGAACTGGAATATGCAAATTAAAATATTCCAACAAGTTGATGAAGCACTGGAAGCACTCAATCATCTATGCCAAGAAATTTTGGAAGACAATTACCTTGACAACGGACTGGAAGAGTCCATATTTATGCACATGCCGAAGAAAGGTGATCCAACAGAATACAGAAATTATTTAACAATATTGTTGGTGGTAGTTACATAAGCTGGCATCAATTTGAGAATTTAGAGTGTAGAGGTGCAGTCTAGGTTGTCAATCAGGATACAGCCAAAGAGGCCTCTGTGTGTTCATGGGTTTCCCAAAGGATTCTGGGATTTCCTGGATTTCCTTCTTGGAGGTGGGAGACATTCTCGCTCTACTCCCTCCCTGATGGATGCTCTACTGACAAGATACATGGTGCTACGCCCTGGGAGCTGGAGAAGCCACATGGACTTACCCAGATGCAAGCAGACCTCTGGAGCCAGAGAAGTCACGTAGAGACCTCTGCCAGAGCTGAGATGCTTACAATCTCACTGGATCCAGAAGATTTCCATCCCACTGGTCTGTGATCCTCCTGCATTTGGTGCCATTGCATGTGTTTAGTGAATCTGAAGAGGACTTTATAGATTGGTATGGGGCATATGGGCCAATATTTCACTTACGGACTTGATCTGGACTGGGCTGTGTTGTTTTCTCAATATTCAATTGCTCTCATATATAAAACATTTCTTATTCATTTATGAGCCTCTATGAATTTGTTTCTCTAGTCTACCTGAACTAATACATCATTCATGTCACATTCATATAACATTTTGCTGAAGATAACTTTAAAATTGTTCCAGTTGTATACTGACAGCAGCTGCTAGAAAATCAAGCAAGATTTAGAAAAGAAGACACGAGGGCTGTCAGAGCTGATGGAAATGCTGAAAGAAGAGACTCACAGACGTTTCCTTGCTTTTTATTGACTGAGCCACAGCATTTAACTGTGTGGCTCACAACTAACCATTGATACTATTGGGAAGAACGGGAATTCCAGAACATTCACTGTGTTTATGTGCAACATGTACGTGGTCCGGGACAGTTATTTAAAAAGAATCAGAGACTATTGTATGCTTTAAAATCAAGAAAGGTGTGCGTTTGTCTTGCATCATTTCATTGTACTTATTCAATCTGTATGCTGGGCAAATACTCAGAGAATCTGGTTTATCTGAAGATGGAACGAGGCTCTAGGACTGAAGTGAGTCTTGCTAACAATTTGCTTTAGACAGATGCCACAATTTTGTTTGTTGAAAGCTAGGAAGACGTGATGCACTTGATAATGCTGTCAAAGACTAGTGAAGATCAGAGACCATAACCTTCAATATGGATCAAATCTCAATGGAAAGAAAACCCAAATCCTCATAACTAGACCAAGACATAACATTATGGTAAATAGTGAGAAGTTGGATGGTACCTAGGATTTCATTTTGTTTAGATCTATAATCAATGTTTATGTGACGAGCAGTCAAGAAATCAAATAATATATTGCATCAGGCAAATCTATTCCATAAGTCCTTTTTGAAAGTTTTGAAAACCAAACATGTTACTTTGAGGACTTAGGTGTGTCTGGCCTAAGCAAGAGCATTTTCAGTGTCTTCAGACACAGGTAACGTTTGAACAACGAATAAGGAAGGCTGCAGAAGCCTTTCCGCATTTGCATACGGTATTAGCATCGAATGCTGAATGTCTTTAGCGTTATGGAAGAGCAAACAAATCTCTCCTGGAAGAAGTAAAACCAGAATGCACCCAGAAGCAAAAATGGAGGAACGCCAACTCCAGTACTTTGAGTTTGTTAATAGGAGAGATCAGTTCCTGGATAGGGCCCCAATTCTTGGCTAAACAGGAGGTCGACACAAAAGAGGAAACACTAAGACAAATTGACACAGTAATTAGTAAGGCACAGAGCCAGGCAATGTTCCTTCGGCTGTATATAGGATTGCTATGAGTTAGACTCAACTGGAAAGCAGCTAACAGTCATACACAGTGGAACCCCAGACCTCAAGCTAGTCATTCAAGAAGGAGCATAGAGATGTGATGCAGTCGAGTTCCGAAGCAACTCTTCCCATGAAAAGTAACTGAAAATGGACTAATCCCTTCTTGACCACCAAGTTTTTACCCTAACCCTGCCTTTTAATACAAAACATTACACTGAAATTTCAAAGTAAATAAGCTCAGAGTTAAATAATAGAATTTAAATAAGAAATGCAACATTAAATTTTTTTAAATTTTATTTTATTGGGGACTCATTCAACTCTTATCACAATCCATACATACATCAATTGTGTAAAGCATGTTTGTACATTTGTTGCCT
Organism: Tenrec ecaudatus; assembly: GCF_050624435.1. Classification (NCBI taxonomy): domain Eukaryota; kingdom Metazoa; phylum Chordata; class Mammalia; order Afrosoricida; family Tenrecidae; genus Tenrec; species Tenrec ecaudatus. The sequence continues at coordinate 68,867,667 of NC_134545.1, forward strand.
TCATCATTCTCAAAATATTTTCTCTCCACTTAAGCCCTTGGTATCAGCTCCTCATTTCCCTCCTCCCTCCCCACTCCCCTCTCCCTCATGAACCCTTGATAATTTATAAATTATCATTATTTTGTCATGTTTTACACTGTCCAATGTCTCCCTTCTCCCACTTTTCTGTTTTCTGTCCCCCAGAGAGGAGGCTATATGTAGATCCTTATAATCGGTTCCCTCTTTCAACCCTACCTTCCCTCCACCCTGCCATTCTCAGCACTGGTCCTGAAGGGATCATCTGTCCATGATTCCCTGTGTTTCTGATTCCTATCTGTACCGGTGTACGTTCTCTGTTTTTAACAACTACAGTGGGGCCCATACCTTGAGATTGATGAGAATCTGGATCTGTAGGTGTGGAGGTGGATAGGGTACGGAGAGAGTCGTTGTTTGGAAGGGGAATCTGGTAGCTGCTTTCCAGTTTTTGGTTTTCTTTTTTCCCTCTTTCCCCTTTTCACTAGGACCTGGCCAGCTTTCTCTAAAAAAAAAAAAAAAATCTGTCTAATATGATCTGCTCTTGTTTTTTACTTATGTCCTTCAACATTAAGCTCCAATTGTCAAATGTATTCCAGTAAGATCAGTGCAGATCACATTGCTGTCATGGAATATTTATATGGTTCTTCCAAATCGCAATTTACTTATGTTAAGACATTATTCTCCTGTTACCACATGATAGGTAAGAATAACATTGTCATTTCAAGGAGGAAGAAACAGAAGCAAACTGATTTAAAAGTTTTCTTAAGATAACGCACACCCCTAATAAGCCACATAGCAGGGTTTTTAAACTTAAAAATACAAAACCTCACTGCAATCAAGTCAGCTCTGACTCACAGCGACACCGCCTGCTGCTTGTTATACACCTTGGTTTCTGAGACATTTGCAAAGCCTGCTTGAGATTCATTTTGCTGATTATAAAACACATACGGTTTCAACACTCTTATAGAATGGATATTGATTACTGAGGAAAAACTATCGCTAATATAAAAACTATCATTGTTGGTAGATAACAAAAAGTAATCATTTAATTTAAATTATTTTTCAGTATTATGACAATCCAGTTTATGATTGTATGAAAAAACACAAATGAGTGCCCAAAGAAAGTTGTATTTAATTCTAAGCATTTTAGTTACTAATCTGAAAGCATTTCCTTTCATAATCTGAAAGCATTTCCTGCCAATCTAAAATCAGAAAATAATATGTCTTATTATGCAACATAGGACATGATTAATCTGCAATTTCCATTTTTCAGATCAGAATGTATGCATATATGAAACTTTCCACAAGAAAATTATGAACAAAATTTTACTTGTAGTCCAATGAAGTAAATGGTACATAAACTTTGCAGTAAATCTTACAATTTCCTACAATGAAACAAATGTATATGTGTTGGAGACAAAATATACATTAAGATATTGATTTATGAAGCATAAAAATGTGGAAGTACTTAGTGTAACATTCCATTTAGAAAACAATCTGATCTTTACAGTATATTGTTACTTAAAATTAATCCATCTCTGATTTATAATTCAATGTGATTATAATTTCTCCTTAAATTAGAGGATAATATAAATGTTCAAAGTGATTTAGTGTTATATTAAGCTAGCATGTTGTCCTTGTTTAATAAAACATATTGTACTGAAATGTCACTATATCTTAATTTCTGCAACATTAATAAAGTCTTTTTAAAAGTTTCTCAAACTCAGTTTGTGATTTTCCCTCAATGAAAAGACAGATAAAAATTCGATTATAATATATGGAAAATAGTCTGTTCTTAAAATTTAAGTGCCTTGAACAAGGCTTATGGAGTCATAAGAGGCCTACGGTTTGTGAGTATATAATGGAGCTAGTGCTATTAGTTCAGAAATGGAAAGGGAAAGTCCTGCATGCCCCTTCATTTCTGTAATACTCGGTTAGACAGGGAACCTGGGTGGTTAAGTGCTCAGCTCCAAACCCAGAGTGGTTCTATTCACGAGCTGCTCTGTGGGAGAAGATGTGGCAGTCCTCTGCTAAGATTCCTAGCATTAGGCGGGGTAGCTTCACTCCAGGCTCAGGGGTCTCTCTGCGTTGAAATCCACTAGAGAGCAAAGGGTGTTTGGTTTAGAGGTCAGAGTACTGTCTTACACGTAAGTAAGGTATCACTCAGTGCAGCATGAGAATGCCTCCTGAGGATGTAAACACCGTACAGCTAACTGCCTGCAAAGCACACTGTGTCTGAGAAGCAGAAAGAAAGAACCCTACTATTACTGAACAGGAGCCGTAAAAGTAGAGGCTCCTTTGGAACAAAAGTGATTCAAAAGATTGGTAAGATGTATTGAAGAAGAAAGCTTTCTGTGCTTCCTAAGCCTGAAGCAGTAAGAATAATATAAAAAGATCCGGCAATTGTGCCATTATATTCGCAATGTTAAAAGTTCTAATTCCCATGTTCTCATTCACTGTGTGTTGTTGTTATTGCTGTTGTTGTTAAGGGGATGATCCAAAGAATCCAGTGTTATTAAATTACCATGCAAAATCAAAGTGCAAGGCCTGTGATAACAGTGATTAGAAAGGGAGCTTGTCCAAAGTTCTTGTGTATAAACACTTCAGTGTAAGGAAACAGACATTTCTGAAAAACCAAAAAAGTGTAGTTTTGCATATATTCATTTTGAAACATCTCCCATTGAGAATAGCACTTTACTTAGGGAAAGCATGTGATAATATTGGGATCTTGCAATTGACCTGGGTTCTGAGTTGATAGAGGAAGGACGATTAACTGAGATGGATGGAAAAATTACCCAAGACTAGAGTGCAGTGCACATTGAAGCAGAAAGAATTTTCTTTTTTTGTATATGGCTGTCTGGTTATCACTACACCACTTAGTAAGCAATCTTTTGCCCAGTCAATTAAAATGTGTCTTTATCATTAATTAAATTTCCAAGTACTTTCCTCAGTGTTTAAGTTTTATTCTAATTGGGTTTTTATTTAAGAAAAACAAATGTATATTAATTATAATATTTTAAATATCTGTATAAATGATATGTTTCATCCATTTTTAGAATATCCCTGTGTAATCTTGCTTGCAATTTTCTTTCAAATTGGCATGCAAGTTATTATATCTAATTCTATGCAAAAACCCACTTGCAATATACTGTAGGATTACATTAAATATAGACATCCTCCTGGGGAGAGGGGACGACATTTTTTTTTTAACATGAGGCTTCCATTCAAGAGCATAATATGGGCCTCCACTTATTTCAGTCTACATCTCTCCAACTCACAACAGTTTTGTAATTTTTCTTATCTTAGAAATTTTGACTAGGGATTGTTTTGTTCTTTCTAATTTTGTGTCTTGGTGTACGTGTGGTTTATGTGGTTTATGAAAAAGGCTGGCCTTTTTCATTAAATTTACTGCTTTTCTCCTATTGAGTATATTTTGGTTTTACACATATATTTTATATATTATGCCTTAATCAGTAACATTATTATTCTATTATTTGCAATAGTTGTTCCAAAGATTTTTTTCTCGACTTTTAAGTAGATAATTATAATTACATTGTGGTAGTTACATAATCTGGTGTCAATTTGGGACTTGAGAGGATTAAGAGTGAAGGGATGGAGTTTAGACTGTCAATCGGATCATAAGCAATGTGGCCTCTATGTGGGCATGGCCTTCTCCTGAGAATTCTGGGAATTCCTGAATTTATTCATTGGAGGCAGGAGAGATTCTGTCTCACAGCTCACTCCCTGAGAGATGCTTTACTGACAAGACACATGACACTAGGCAGATAGACCCGTGGCCTGAGAATTGGAGAAGCCACGTGGAGATCCCTGCCAGTGCTGAGATGCTTACAATTCCACTGAACCCAAAAAACTTCCCACCTACTGGCCTGTGATCTTCCTGCATTTTGTGTCATTGCATGTGTTTCATAAGTCTGAAGAGGACTTTATAGATAGATTGATATTAGACATATGGGCTAATATCAGACTTATGGACTTGAACTGGACTGGGCTATGATGTTTTCTCAATAGTCAACTGCTCTTGTATATAAATCCCTTACTTATACACATGAGTGTCCAAGAGTTTGTTTCTATAGTCTACCCAGGCTAACACATATATTATCTGTGAGATAATATAATTTTTCATCTTTCTTTACTTCTTATACTTCTAATTTCTTTCTATTGGCCAACTAAACACAATACAAGATAAAACAGTAGTCAATTGAGTGGCTTTTTTATCTTCTTTTAGTAAATATTTTGCAGTTCCTCTATTAAAAAACAAAGCAACAAGAACAGACAAAATTTATTTTCAGTGAGAAAAATGAATTATATTGTAAATGCATTAATCAATTTCTACTTTATTGATCAGGTTAAATGTAAATATATGTTAATTTTTCACATATATTTTTCCATCTACAGGGTAGTTACATGATATTTATTCTTCAATCTTTTAATAAGTGGCTTATATGACTATACAGATGAAACAAATTGATGATATATTATATTAATTTGTTTTTGCATACTATTACTGAGTGTCAAAATTCATGAATTAAATTTGACTTTAAAATGTCAAAGAAGTTTGAGTGTTAGGACTTTTATGTTTTGGCAAATATTTACCTGTTTTAGGGACCAGCATAAATCTATTTCTTAAATAAAACTGTCATTTTAGGTTCTGTATTACTGTGGGTTTTTCATAGATTCTTTTATCTTAAATAATTTGAACTTAGTCCTTTGGGGTGAAGAGAGTTTTTTTGTTGCTTTACATTGAACAGCTATCTATATTTTTATAGTAATTACATTGCTCAGAATTACTTTAAAGCTTTTTGTTTTGTTGCAGGAAAAGTGGTGTTACAGTATCTGAATTTCTTAAAGCCTTTTCAATAAGTTGAGATTTTAAGAATTTTCTCTGATTTTGATAACTTTTTATGTATATTTTTAGATGAACCAGTAGTTGTGCCGTTTTCTGGGTTTATTTTCAGGGACCATTATTTTCATTCTTTTTCTTCTTTCTGTCTCATTAATTTCTGCACTAATTTTCATTAAGTCTTTTCTGATTTTGTTTTGGCTTATTTTGTTTTTTTCATCACCTGTGTTGAAATGCATGTCTGGGAAACAAACATTTTCCACCTCTCTTATTTGTGTCATAACTGCTGCTATTTATGATTGTCTTGGCTGTAAAATGGCAAAGCGGTTCTGTGTGTTAGGGCTCTTGTATCATTGTGTTAATGATTAAAACCGTAGAAATCATTCAGGTAGTTGAGACAGTAGGAGCAATAGTCATGTACATATCTGTTCACTTTATTACATGCTTTAAGCTTATCACTGTTGTATGTGCATGCCCTTTCCTGAGACTGTGATCCCCTGCAGTGACCTACCCGGAGTAACCCCAACCAATTCTATGCATAACCAGGAGGAAACTTGAGTGTCATATATTCTATGGAAGGTAGGACATCAGATTAAAATTTTGAGTAACATAATTTCAAATGCAACCAAATGCATCTACAGCAATGTACCAGAATTGATTGTTAGGTTTCTTAAACATGAAATATCCCCGAGTTCTCTATGAAAGTATGCCGAGTGTGTCCTATGAGTTCTACATATTTTAGAATACTATTTATGGGGTCATTAAACAAATTTAGATTTCCTCTATGGCATAAGCTGCACCTCCCACTGCAGGTGTGCTTCGCACCTCGCAGTGACTTCTCTGTACCCTACTATCGCATCTTTGCACACAAAATAAGGGTGAAAATGTTTATGTTTGTAAAGTCTGATTATTGGAACAGTCTGGATTATATCTTTCAAATGAAGGGGATTGGGGGTGGGTGACTTTACGGCAATATTTCCATCTGGCATGAATTCTGAAATTTCTGTTTTATTTAAAAGACATTATTTAGATGAGAGGACAGAGTCCAGTGCTAGACTGACTAGTGAAGAGCTTGTCCAGTCATACCGGCCCTTCCACTACTGCAGCCACGAGGGCCTATCCTGCACAGGACCTTTGAACTGTTCAATGACCTAAAGCTGATCTATTGCTTAAAAAAGAGGGGGGGGGACATAATTGAAAAGGAGAGAATTATAAATGGGGGGGGTGACATAATTGAAAAGGAGAGAATTATAAATTAAAGCTTAAGCCGAATTTTCACTCCAACTGCCCTTCAAGCACCAGATTCAGAATAGAGTGCTTTGGGGATGTTACAGGGACATTTTCCACATTGAATCTAAGCCCTAAAGAAGAAACAACTAAATATGTTCATGGTGAACTTTGACAATTTTTAATTTATGTAGGAGCTCTGTTTTTTTCCATTAATTCTATGTTTTTGTAAAAGCCTTGTCATGAAGTAAAAATGTAAAAGAATGAATAGAGTCTCTAAAAAAACACATAAGTTATTCTTAATATGTGAAAAAATAACGGTTCCACTGAGAATCTGCATCATTTCCTTGCTCACTTACTACTGACATTCATGTCAATTTAATGGAAAATATATTTTATCCTATTAGAATTGCCACTTAAATTTTACTAAAAAATAGTGTTGTTGATTTCAGCTAAAAACAAGAATTTGGGAATTCATAAGATTAAAAAAGAAGAGGCTCTTTGATACATGCAAATTCTTACTGTACTCTTTCAAAACTCTATTTCTTCAGGCTACCTTTTCCATAAAGAGATGTCTCACATCTCTGAAATTTTATGGGTCACAATATACACAGACATTAGCTGCTACCCACTGAGTCCATTAAAATTCAAGTGTCTAAATGTTCCCAACACCCACTTAAATAAGAAGCAAAAAAAGAGCTAATTCCTATAATTCTGGATTTCCTTTGTAAACAGTTCATCAACCCTGCGTCCGCCCTCGCAGCACATCTGTCCTTAAGGGTTTTCTCAAGACTTAAATACATTTAACTACATGATCATTCTGACTCCCAAGTGTTTCCAACTCACTTTTGTTGCTTTCCAATATTAATGCAGAAATAACATGTTCTGCTCTGCTTAACCATTGTGGAGTCTTTTAACATATTTCAGTAGCCCCTGTAAACAATATTATTGATTTTCACTTGGGACAAGCAACAATTCATCTGGACTGTTATGACACAATGCTTTACTGTGTGGCATATTTAACTTTTTAAAGATTTGGCATGATTTTCAGCCTTTGTAACTTCCAAACTTTACCAAGTAAACTTTCCTAGAAAACAACATCACTGTACTGAAATATTTAGCTGCTGGTGGACATAAAGTTTCTAGGGAAAAGTTACAGTTAACTTAGTCTTTGGTCGAATATTTGGTTCATTTAATCTCCTAATCGCCACAGAAACTATTTCTATTGAATCCCAAGAGGAAATAAGCTGTTGAAGCCTTCCCTTTGCCTTAAACAAAGAAATCCCCTCACACTGCCGTCAAGTCAGTGCTGATTCACAGTGACTCCACTGTGGGTTTCGAGACTGTAACTGTGCGTGGGAGTAGAAAACCCAGTTTTGCTCCCTCTGTGTTGTGGGTGGTTTCAAACTGACCATGCAGATTGTAGCCCACCACGTAATCACTGCACCACCAGGGATCTCAGCAAAGAAACTAGGGGGCAATTTAGGATCTGTAAATATTGCAGAAGAAAAATGAGGCTTTGTACTCCCGTCAAGAGTTCTAGTCTCAGAAACCCACAGTGGAAGCTCAACGCTGTATAACGAGAGGTATGGTGCAGCTACAAGTCAGCATCAGCGGTGGATGTGAGAATGTGTGTGGCTATGGTTGAGACTGGACTCCTAGTTTATTTTTTTCTGATGGTTAAATCTTTACATAAATTGTTAAAAAATATCTGAGCCTGATCTATTCTCTCTTACTCTAGAAATCAAGGGACTAGAATAAATTTAAATACATTTTGATTAACATGACTAATTTACACTGAAACGTCAAAGACAAAATAGGTCTGTAAGTTAATACAGCCTTCAGTGGGATTCTTTGATTGGTGCCTGCCCTCCTGCCTTAGGTTCCTGACTGTTACCGAAAAAAATGATTGAAATGACTTCAAATATAATTTTAGAGAACTTTTAATACACACATGAAATCTTGTGTCTGCTTTACTTAATTCTACTTGTACCCTGCCAGTGTCTGCGCAGCAGACTCACCACCTATGGGATTCTTTTTCTGGAAACTTTAAAAAGAATTCAATTTCATAAAACAGCTATTTTAAACCTTGCTACTTTTCCAAGCAACTGATAGAAGAAATTATCTTTCACATGATGATAAAGAACTATCAGAGTAGATTTTGACACCCCAGTGTGACTTAAAGAATTTGCTCTGACATCCCACTATAATAATCTTGGTGAATGGTTCTTGTTTAAAACCAGCACCTAATTTTCAATACCAGGCTGGTTGAACTGTTACAACTTCTGCCAGAGTCATTGAAAGCCATCTACTTCCCAAAGTTGCTTCAACTCAACAAATTGAGCTTATTTTTTTTACTCACGCCTGTAAACTTACTAAAGGGGATTCCATAATATGTTTGGATATGATATATACATTTGGAGTTATTCATGATTATGTCATATTATGGAAACAAACACCATTTTTAATATATTCTGGTCTTTCTATTAGCAGAAGACTTTTTAGAAGCCTTGAGCTCCCTTGTGAAATGGCTGTGTTTAAAACAACTGTGTTTAAAAAATTCAACTGTGCTTGAATTCCTCTAATAAAGGTGGTTTTGGAGTTCTTAGAAGCTTAAATAGAGCATCCATTTCCCCAAATAGGAAATTTCAGGTGATTGGTGACTCCTTTGTGGGTGATCTGTGTATACACCCCAGAAGAAGATTGATTTTGAAAAAGAAAAAAAAAGAAAGAAAAAGAAAGCCTGTGTTAATCCCCAAATTGTAACATTTAACAGATGACATCTAAACCAACTCTATTTTGAAAACACAAACAAACAAACTTCTGTTTGGTCTAACATCTCGGCTTCGGTTGTTCTAAATGGATAATTCAATTTATTGTAATATTATTACTATTTGTAGCTCAAAAGAGTCACTGAGTCATCAGTGATTTGGGTTTTCTTAGGAATTCAAAAAAGGAGAACATTCAAAAATTTAGCTTGTGAGAAATCGCTTTATAAGGAATGCTTGTTGATTATGCTTGCCTAGTCTGGTTCATAATAATGCACTGGGTCAGCATGTTTGAGAAAGTTAGGAAATAGAAATAATACATTAAAGAAATATTGTAGTTTTACAATCCCCTTGTTACTTTTTGTCATGTATTCTCTCATTCCTGTGAACACATATTCTTTTGCTTATTCTACCTGGTAACAGCCTTGCTCTCGCCTTATAATTTGGAACCCTATTGTACTTTGCCTAGATGCCAGTGTGTCTCCTAATTCATTACTATCTATACCTTGCAATAAAACTTTTTTTTTCACTTCATAGAGTGTGAAATGGTACTTTGCTGTGACACTTTTTCGTTAAACATCATCTAATTTCATTATTAAGGCAGAGTTATGGTGACCTGGTGGTTAAGTATTCTGTAAAGCATCTAGAAGAATACATTAACCCTGTGCGATCAAGATTCTAAAGGGCTAGTGGAATTAGAAATTTGTCTTCAAAAGTAGTCACATGATTCCACAGAATTGTTGCTAGAATTTCTAAAAAGAAATAAAAAATACACGTAATGCATGGGTTTATACCAAAATGTCCAAGCAAGTTAAAAAGAAGAAGAAAGAGAATGTGTTAGGCAGGGTTCTCTAGAGGAACAAAAGCAGGTCACAAGTTCCAAGGAGATAAAATCCTAGTTCTTCAGTCAGTAGAGGATTTAGAAAGAACATACATTCTTATTTTTTAAATAAGGAGGAAGTTAAAAGTAGGAATCGTTTTCAGATATTTATGAAGAGATAACAAAGATAAAATTATTTGGTACTAGTTAATAGCAGAAAGCTTGGAAGAAAAATAAATTATTTAAGAAATTAACAACACCAAAGCACGTTCGCTTAGTCAATTTATCACAGATATCCTTTGCCAGATGCTTATTTAGTTGTCTTATCTTTATTTTTATTATTTAAAAAAATCATTTTATTGGGGGTTCTTAAAGCTCTTATAACAATCCATACATCCATTATGTCAAGCACATTTGTACATATGTTGCCATCATCCTTTTCAAACCATTTTCTTTCTACTTGAGCCCTTGATATCAGCTCCTCATTATATTCTTCCCTTCCCCACCCTCATGAAGCCTTGATCATAAATTATCATTATTTTCATATCTTACACCATTCGCTGTCTCCCTTCACCCATGTTTCTGTTGTTTGTTGCCCTGGATGGGGGTGGGGGGGGTAGGGTAATTCCAGAGTGTAAGATAGCCTGAATACTTTTAGAATTTATAAGGATAGTAAGACATTCTCTTATCTTAGAGCCTAAATTTCCAAATTGTTGAGAAACAAATATTTCATAAATATCAACTGTTTTTTCCCTAAGTCAAATGTAGAACACGTTTTTCTTCCATGGGGTAGTTATATTCCATGCTGACGGTTGTTTCTCCAACTTTAAAGGATTTGCTCAGAGTATAAGACCTAAAGGCATATTTCCTTTAGCATTCGACTGATGACTGAAATATGGTCGTTAGAATGATGAATCAGACTTCTTCCCTAATGATCTATGGCCTTGAGCATCCTGTGGGGGCATTTCTATTCTGTCCCACAGGGTACTATGAGTCAGATCGACTGGAGGTCAGTGGGTTTGTGTTTTAGTTTAGTTTTTAGTTCTCAGATATTTATATTTTTCTGATTAATATAAATGTGCTTATTATATAAATCCATATTCATTCTTTTCTCTCTGATCAAATATAAAACAAGCTGTAAAAATCATCTGTTATACTTTTCCATCTGAAATAAAAAAGAACAGCACTGTCATGCCGAATAAAGTTGATTTCATATCTTCTTTCTTTTATACATTCCTTTTAGTGCTGCCATATGTTTCCGCTGGAGGTTTGGCATGTAAAATTGTCTCCATTGTCCAATTTAAGTCAGCTCCTTGCTAAATTTTAAAAAGCTTTGATTCTACCTGTAAAGATTTTCCTCAGGATCAAATATTAAATGCCTCAGGTCCACATCCTAATTAGTTTCCGATATGAGACTGACCTTTTGCTCTTGCTACTCACCAGCATCACTGCTAAGAACTCCCAACGAGGCTATTTTATGTTGAAAAACTATAACTATATTGTTAAGTGTACTTCAGTCAGTTTCTACTCATAGTAACCCAGTGTATAACAGAACAAAATCATGCCCAGTCCTGCCCCCTCCCCACACTTATTCGTATGTTTGAGCTAATTGTTGGAACCATCATGTCCATCCATCTTGTCCATCAGCCTCCATGGTTTTCACTGCCCCTCTGATTTACCAAGCATGATGACCTTCTACATCAGTGTTTCACAACCTTACTAATGCTGTGATCCTTTAATACAGTTCCTCATGTTTTGGTGACCCCCAACCATAAAATTATTTTTGTTGCTACTTCATAACTGTAATTTTGCTACTGTTCTGTATCCGGCGACCCCTGTGAAAGGGTTGTTCGACCCCCAATGGGATCGCGACCCACAGGTGGAAACTGTTCTTCTTTATGGGCTGGTCTCTCATGACAACATGTCCATAATGTGTGGGATGAAGTCTTGCCATCCTTATCTCTAAGGAACATTCTGGCATAACTTCTTCCGAGATAGATCTGTTTGTGTTTGTTTTTTGGGGTGGGGGTGGGGGAAATGACCATTACCTGATTTTTCTGCATAAAGAGAGTAAATATATAGTTCAAGATTCACACAATAGTCTTCTAAATTCTTAATGCACCTTATTATGTCTAAGAAATCCCCATAGTTAAATGTAGGAATATTTGTTAGAGTACATTAATTCATTTGTGAGACACCAGTTGTTGGCTTTCTAGGAGGCCAATATGCAGATAATTTTAGCTGTTGTTATTGGGTGCTTTTCTGTCCATCCCTCTTCACTGTGACTTCCTGTGCCAAAGTCCAACTGCTCAGTAGGATTTTCTTAGCTATCGTCTTTACAGAAGCAGACTAGTCTCTACCCTACAGTCACTGGGCCATGTGAACTGCCCACCTTTTGGGTAGTAGCCAAGCATGCCCTGATGCTAGTGGATACTTAAATTACATTATGGGGAAGCTTGAAGATATGATCCAAGTGAAATAATTTTAAGGTCCTAAATAGTAGTGATTGGATTTATCAGATAGTAATAAAAATCATATTGTATTAATTTTATAGGTTAAAATATCAATACTCCAAGATTTTATGTTCTTCCAATCTTAGAAAGTCAAGAATAATGAATAGGCGTTTATAAAATATATACTACTAGGGTGACAAGGAGCCCGGTGGCAGAGCAGTTACAGCTTGGGCTGTGATCCGAATGGTGGGTAGGTAGAAACCACGCATACCTCCCAGGTAGAAAGACTGGGCTTTCTATTTGTGCAAATAGCTACAGTGTCAGAAACCCGCTGTGGAGTCACCAGAAGTCAGCATTGGCTTGATGGTGGTGAGCTTGGTTTAGGTTTTTAGAATGTGACAAGGAACTTACAAATCATGTAAACTCTTGTCTCTGGTCTCAAATGAAATAGAACAGAGATTAGATTGACGGCTAAAATAAGTGACAAATGATGATGATGGTAAGTTATACTACATAACATTGCCTATGTGCACTGTTTTAAACATTACATTTATATTATTTTACTTGATGATTAAATAAAATTTAGGTATTACTTAGAGTTTAGAAATTATTTACTTAAAGATTATGGAAGATTAATTTGTTCAATATTGCACAGCTGGTAGGTAGCTGACTGAGATGTGGATACTGGCAATCTGGCTCTGGACTGTAGTCATTGTTTTAAGATTGCAAAACAGTAGAATAATTGACAATAAGCTGACAGATAAAACAGAAGCTAGAACAATTTAAACGTACCTAAGTTTGAATCCTGGTTTCACTATTTCCAACAGTGTGCCTTTGCCTAATTGTTACTCAATTTCCTCATTTATATAGTTTAAGTGATAAAATTGCTTGAACACATACTTGTAAGCAAATTTTAAGATGGCATACTGATACTCCTATAAAATAAAGAGATAGAAAATATTATTTGTTTTCCTTATTACAGATGAGAAAACTGAGAACTAAAAAGTATAAATAATTGCTTGAGGCCACTATTTTTTTGTTATGCTTTTCAGAGATTGTCTCCATCATATATGCTCTTAATTACAGCACTAGAAATACTAGAAAACTGTCAAGGCTCAAATCCATAGCTATTATAATTATTTTATTATTATATTACATAATGCATAATACTTAGCTATAGGTTTGTCTGCAGAAATGTAGGATATTAATGGAGTCAGGGCACCTTACATGGGAAAAATGAAACATGAGTCTTTTCTAAATCAATTCAAAATCCAATTTGTTTTGTGATTGGAGTCTTTAATTAATTCCAGAGTTTCAGAGCTTTCTGCCAGAGCCCTGTACTGATCAGGAACCTCTACACTCTATTGGCCACGTCATATGGATGGGATACATTGATCTTGCTTAAGTATTGTGTGTTAGTCTGGGTACTTTAGAGAAATAAATCCACAGGAACATGTATAAGAGAGAGTTTTATATAAAGGGTAAGTGTGCACCAAAAAAAAAACCATCCCAACCCAGTGCTGCCCAAACCCACAAGTCCCACATTAGCCCATTTTGTCAGACACCAATCCATTAATCCCTCCTCCATCTCACAAAACACACACAATAACACCTTACTACAGGAGAAAAGTCGAATCAGTGAATGTGTAAGCATCTCAGCACTGGCAGGGGGCTCCACACAGCTGCTGCAGCACCCAGGGCTACAAGGGAGTAGGTCCATGTAGTTTCTCCTTGGGGATGTCTTGCAGGAAGTGAGCCTTACAAGCTGAAGCAGGGAACTGGCTAAGGCAGCTGCACCCTATACTTGTCATCCTGACAAAACTCCTGGAAAATATCAAAGATATGATCACGCAGTACCGCATCTATTGGTGGTGATACTGTAGATATTATCTTTGCTATTTCACACCATGGATTAGTAAGAGTGGAAGACTTATCCATGCCTTTGGGTGTAGAAATAGCATTATCAGTGCTGTTAAGACTAAGTAGGCTGGAAAGCCAATTTAAGAAACTCATATTTATGATTTTATTTCTCTAGAACTACTTGCAGTACCAATTTTATATTGCTCACTTACATCAACCCAGTGCTGTGAGGAGACAATCATATTTTTCAACATGAAGAGACTTCATTCCAGTTGGAACCTTGTGAAGTCTGCATCCATAAGCAAAGTCAAATCTGGACAGGCCATCCTTAAAGTCAGCAACAATATGCACCAGTTCACAGGCTCAAAATTCTCCATCTGGTCGGGTTCTGGTCAACTCAATGTGGGCTGCCTCACTCAGCCTCCACAGGGTGCCCATTGGTTGCCTTGCATTTAGACCATGGGTTCTCACCACTACTCAACAAGCCTAGTCCACTCGTCCTAGCTCATGAACTTTAGACCAGTCAACCCACGCTCATTTTCTTTTTATCCTGAAAACCAAGTCCACAGGTGTCAGTGGCCAAACCCAACCCATCTCTTTATTGCTACATTTCTCCCATGTGCACTCAACAAGTAGATCCAGGTGGTCATCTAGCAATAAAGATGATACAAGGATCAAAGGTGATCAAAGAACAGGAGACCTGAGAACTGTGTCGCTGTAATTTGAGGTTCCTTCAAGACCTGCTTCAGCACACCATTGGAATTTACAGCTCTTGAGCTGGGGACTGTCAGACCCTGTCATCTGGCTGACTGTTGGTGACCTGCCTTGCTGTTTGCTGCCTATGCCCAGATAGCCTGAATCACTCTACAGAGGACTACCCGGCGGCCCTCAAGACTTTAAGGACTGCCAGTGTCTCACAACTTTCTCACAAGAGTGAGTTGCACTGAGCCATTTGTACTGCTTTATAGATTAATGAACTGTTTATTTCTTTTATATATATATATATATATATATATATATATATATATATATATATATAATTATTCACATTCTGGTTTTCTTTCTCTAGAGAACCCTGTCTAACATATGTAGCTTGTAAGAAATTGGGAGGACCATCCTTTCACAGGAGGAAACATCATGGTGGTCCACCTTGGAGTCCTGAACGTAATGTGCTATCAATTGTTTGTATGCCATTTCTGAGTTTAAAATAGTCTTTTACTCTTAACATGTTTTTGAAATTATATACCTATTTTAATAGATATAGCACAGATATTGCATTATACTAACGTATTATATTAATCCCAATATCTGTGTTTCCATGTCATGAGAGGGAAGAAGGGTGTCTCGCCAGTTGGGCAGCTGGAACTGAGGAAAACAATATTCTTGTAAATAATTCTCTACCTGTTGTGGGTAGAAGAGAAAAGTAGCTTTTTAGCAATGTCTTTTAAATAATTAAGTGTGCAGTGTGCTTAAATGACTTAAATGTGTGTCTGCTTTATAATAGAAAAAAGACAAAAACGTTTGCCTTGTTTTCTAGGATATTAGCTTTTATAGCTCTTATTTGCTATTGAGAAGTTTTATTACTGGAGGCTATCATTTTATCAGAGAGCCCAGTCCACTATGAGACTGGACCTGTAAGTGCCTTCGTCACTAGACATGGCTGTGAAAAATCAACTGATATTCTACTTCCCAGCCATTGAGTTATACTAAGTGGTTGAGTCTTCCCCAGTGGCTTCCAAATATATTCTGTCATATTTATTGATAAACCATGAAATGTTTTGAAAATGGTAGTCTATGTGTTATTTATAATTGCACAAGTAATCATTTTATCGACAGTGATGATTAATAGCATTTTGACAACATAACAATGGAAATATTCTTTGATCATAAGTTGGACTATTAATACTCTTACCTTAAGATGATGTTTTTCTTCAGAAGATTAAAGCTGTCAGAATGAATATCTTTTACTTCTTTACCTTCTTTTATAAAAATTACAATAACAACTCATTCCTCAGAGATAGATTTCAAGGATTATCTTGGATAATGTATCTGAAGTGTCTAGCATGCATATAAAATACCAGTGCATAGTAGTAACTGTGAAAATCATAATTATTTTCACAATGGTTATTATATATTTCTAGCATTACACCAAACAGAATTTGGGCCATGGTACAGAACATTCAAAATTCTAGACTTATATGGTAAATTCCTGTAACATGGCTATTACATTTTCTAAAAGGTATATAGTTCTAACAGCATTTTATTAGAGTAGAGGTATACTAGGTCATTCAGAGACAAGATGGAGTGAGACCTTTAATCAATAGATTTATTGAGGGAGGTGAAGTTTGTAGGGAACAGGAAATCAAAGGAAATGAGGTGAAGGGGATTTAGAATGGCCAAATAAAAATAGGTTAGGGCTGGCCCTTTACCTAAAGCCAGTGAATTAGCTAACCTAGACGTTATAGAGACCATGAGAACCGCTATTACATAAAAGAAGAGAAGATTAGTTTTAATACAGACCCGCGAATAAACTACAACATAGTTTAGTGAGGAAAGAGTTAAATGGCTCCAGTGCCACAGCCACTGCTTCTGCTGTGGGAACTACCAGAGAAAGGAACAGCAGAAGGGGCTGGGCAGGAGAGAACCATTGTTTCAGGGGTCAGAAGCAAGAGAGCAAAGAACAGCTAGAGAGAGAACAAAGGATGTCCTCAGGTATTTAAGACTCTGGAGATCTGTAAATTTCTGTAGACATGATGAATCCTGCACATCTTTCTGGTTGGTGCAGATAACTCCCATGGGCTGGGTACCAGCTCCGGAGAGCTGCCATGACTTAACTGTGCTGGACGATGGGAGGAGTACGCTTTGTAAACAGAAGAAATGTATGCTGCTGTCCTTAGTAATTCTGCGACCAGACCCCAGAAGGTACCACTACTTCGAATCTCAGAAATGACACGCTGAGTGATTATTTATAGTCCACAGATATAGGATAAAAAATGCTAATTATGATTTTGAAATCCCAATCCAAACACATATTCAAAATAAGTCTGGTTATAAGGGAGCAGCTATCTCCCATGGTACTTCTGTGATACACTTAAAGACAGCCTGATTTCTTTTCTTAGGAAGTACATTTAACTTTCAGTTGGCTTTGAGACTGGCAAACTTCTCTGTGAGACAGGAGTCCTCATAATTTCACAGTTTAGGTACGTCTAGATTCATTAAGAAAATTCTTGCAATGTGTGTGCATATCCCTTAAATGCCCCTTAAAGAGGTTATATCCATGAGACTAGCTATCATCTATCTATCTATCTTGCCAGTTCTGGGTTTTCTTGGGTGCCACTGACTCACTCCCTGCCACCAAGTCAATTTGATGTATAGCCACCCTATAGGACTATATAAAGCATTTTGGATTAAATTCAACATTATGGATCATCAATTTTTGATAGAGATTTTCATTTCATCTTTCAGCCCCTTCATGCCTTCATTATTTTCCACCCTGTCTGCCTCTTTTCCAGTAGACTTCCAATTGGACCCTTCAGCATGACAGACAAATTGATTTTTCCTAATTTGTACTTACTCATGGATATAGCACTTTTAAGGACTCATCATGATGAAGCTATTCTTACATTAAGCAATTTTCATTACTAAACCCTGCCCTTCAAGTAATTATTAACATATCCAGAGAGGATATAATCCAGTCATCTTCCCTTTTTAGGCACATTGACAGCTTCTCACTCACCAAGTCAATGCTTATTCATCTCCTCCCCCTTCCAAGCACAAAATGAAGGAAAAAAATTAGGTCTAAGTTCATATGGGAATTAAATATGCAAAAGTAAGATGAAAAAGAGTAAAAGGTTTTTGTGTAACTCATGAAAAATTATAAGCCTATATTAACAAATAGCCGGAGTCTGGATGCAGCATTGTTGGATCACAACAGCAAGAGTAACTTTACCTAATATATTTCCTTTCGCTTTTTTCAGAAATACATTTTTTGTTTGTTTCTCATGAGGAAAGTGAGGTTGCACCAAATTTCACATACACCTAAAATTGAAGGTGGAAGGGGTGACTCTGTGATTCCATGAAGGCTTGAGTAGAAGGTTGAATATCTTGCTTGACTAAATTTTATGGTGGTGACTTTGGATTTTGACTTCATTATTATTCAGGAAGGATAATAGTCTAAAATATGAAAGGTAAAAACTAAAATAAATCAGAATGGAAATAAATTCATGGAAAAATTGAATTAAAAGAGATAATGAACTTTTTTCACAGACTTTTTGATGTCCTCTCATGTTTATATGTGATCAGTAAAAAAGAAGGGGAAAAAAGCTCTATGGAGGGAAAACTAGTTAGGAACAGTACTAAAAATTATTCTTATAATAAAAATGTTAGTGTCTTGAACCATCTGATATAAATTTTCAAATTACATAATCTATTGATGCAGTAATAGTTTCACATAGGTTCTAATAACTGTTTTCTTTTATTCAGTGGAATAAGGGTACATTATTTCATAAATGATGATCACAAACATATATGATAAAAAAATTGCTTTCCCATTTTAAGAGATTTAGATTAAATGATTGTATTAGTCTGGTGGACTAGAAAAACAAATTAATAGAAACTCATCTATGTAGAAGAAAGAGCTTTATATATAAGAGCATTTAAATATTGATAAAATATCCCAGCCCAGTTTAGATCAAATCCATAAGTCTGATATTAGCCCAGATGTCGGATACCAATCTCAAAATTCCTCTTCAGACTCATGAAACATATGCAGTGATGCTGGTTGGAAGGTCTTGTGGATATAGTGGCAGTGGAGCCATCTCAGTGCTGGCCAAGATCTCCACATGGCTCCTCCAGCTCTCTGAGTGTGGCTTCTCAATATGGCTCCATGTGACTTGTCAACAGGAGAGTGAAGGCAGAGAGAGTGGCCCACCTCTTCTGATGGCAGAATCAAGAGAGAGGCATTTCCCAGAATCCTCATGAGAAGGCCACACCCACAAGAACGAATCATCAGGCTAGACCTGATCGACAGGCTAGACCCCACCTCTTCATTCTTAATACACTCCAATTGACACCATATTATATAACTACCACAGATGCTCACCAAACTTATATCCAAAGAGGAAAAGTTACATTTTCAGGCTAACTCTTCATTACAATCAGTCCTCTGGTTATGAATGTTAAATTTAAGGACAAGACCTACTTGTCCTTGCATGGCATGGGGATCTGCTTTTCCTTTGAAAGGATTGCAACAACCCCTATTCCCAACAAATTGCTCATCGCAATCACCTTCACTTGTGGCCCTTGCAGCTTTTAAATCATTGAAAAGGCTGGAGCCTTTCTTGACTTCTAGTAAAGATAAATAAAGCAACATGTACTTGCTCTGACTTACCTACAACCTCAATGTAAAGATACACTTGAGAACAAATTCTGTTCTTCATCCAGGGACTTGCCTACACAAAGTAAATTATGATGCTCTCCCTTGAGACCGCTCTTGCAACCCGCATGTCAAGTTGCGGCTTTGAGGAAACGAAGGCTACACAAGTCAAACGATGTGAAGCCTATTACATCAAGCTAGCCTGGACTGCAGGGGGCCATCAAAAGGAATGGTCCGCCATGCGGCAGTTGGATGTTTCTTTGGCCAAGCCTTTTCTATCATTCAGCGAGCAAGCTGGATACAGAAAACAGAAAAGGAGAGGTAAAACTCCATCCATCACTCAGGAAGCGATATTGATAGAAGCAGAAATAGAGTTGGCTTCAGGAGAGTTCCCTGGCACCTTATTTTATGCCTCTTCCCTGGATTTAGTCTTTATCTATGCCTCCCTGGTAATTGAAGAATAAACACACCTGCCCTGGGAAGAATGACTTACTGGTCTTTCCTGGTAAGGAGAAGGGAGTAAAATGAGATTTTGCCCTAAGGAAAATTAACAGCCAGCATTCCATTTGAGTGAAGATAAAACAGATTGCCTTGGACAGGACAAAGGCCAATCTGAGCAGTATTCCTCAGAAAGGCTTTTGAAGAGAAGAGTAAGAGAAAGAGAGAGAGAGAGAGAGAGAGTCAGTCAGTATGTGTGTTGGTGGGGGTGGGGGAGCAGGGCTTCCTGAAGAAGAAGGAATTTATTTTCTGGCAGTTTTAACTTAATCCTGAACTTGTCTATTTCACTGACTACAGGCTTTAATGATTACCACTTGTGTGTAGGAATAGACCAAATCTTGGTATTTACTGAAGACCCCAAACTCCACTACCATCAAGTCGATTCTGACACATAGCAACCCTATATAGAGACTCTGATGATGTATGGCTTCACACAGCAGGAAAGAGAACAAGGCTTTTTACTCAGAGTCTCAGAAACTCACAGGTAGTTCTACTGTGTGCTTTAGAATCACTATGAGTGGGCATTGAGTGGAGGGAAGTGAGTGAAATATCTGCATATGAACTGATCCTTCTCCCATGGAGCCGCTGGTGGCTTCAAACTGGCGACCTTGCTGCTAGCAGTCCAATATTTTACATGACCGCTCCACCAAGGCTACTTTGGTATTTACTTAAAAGGAAAAAGACAGAGTGAGATAGATAGATAAATAATAGATAGAGATAGATAGATATAAATGCAAGCATGTAGGTGTTACATGCTTAGTGGAAAACTGAATTTTAATATGCACATTAAGAGATTCTTGGAAACCTTTGATTATTTTATTACATTATCACATCAGCAATGTGAAATAAGTGATACTATACTGTAGACATTTATATATGAGGGAACCTGTAAAAAGTTGAGACATAACTCCTAGCTAAATGATAAAAATATTTAATTATTTCAGTATAAAAATAAATAATGTAAATTAAACTTTTAAAAAATATTTTATTTCTTCATTGTCCGTTTTGCTCAATACTGTGGGTTATATATTTAATATCTTATTGAATTAATAAAATTATATTACTTAGAGAATATTTTATTGGAAATATCCAAGAGAGAATGAATGCATTTTTGACGCCTTTGTGCAGGCTCACATTTCTTGTTATACTTATTCAGGGTGCACAGAAGATGATCTCTAGATAGGAATAAGGACGTTTTCTGGCCTAAAAACTACTCATGTTGTCACAGAAAGCCCACTGTGGGGAAAAGGAGGAGTAGGAAGTGGGTCGTGGAGCCAGAGCTTGGACATGACAGAGAAGTTGTGTAAGTGACCACAAGTCATTCCTGGCCACGATGGGATGGAATACATGGTAACATGAAAGCTAAAGGAGAAATTGCCTTTCTTGGTTGAAAAATGAGAAGACCCTGCCATTTCCGATCTGGAAAAGTCAATATCGGGCAAGTGAAGATCGTAGGGATTCAGCTTCCTAGGGGATTAAATGGATGAAAGGACAAGTGCAACACTAGCTCTAAGCACAGAGGAGCTCACTAATTCTACCAAAATGTAGGCTTCACAAGCACTTCAGAGACAGTGGCTGGGAAGTGAGGGATAAAGGGAATTTCTTAACAATATCCCTTCCCTGGCAGAGGTATTAGACTAGCGAATGGGTTCCTTTATGCAGACCACTCGGCCTAGTCCACAGATAAAGAACAATTACAGAAGAATGCAGCTATCTCTGTGGATGGCTGTGTGTACTGACTGAGCTGGGATGAAATAATACACAGTGATTTTGCTCTAGAGTAAATAAAATGACCTTTGATAAAGTTGGCCTGGTGGCTTGTGTTTTTTGCCTGTTTCCATCCCAGTTGTAGGGTCTAACTAATGCCTTAATGTCCTAAATATGAATAGTTGCTAAAGGGACACTCTAATAACCTTCCAATCAGCTTTTCGCCAGTCAAAGATAAAATTAAATGGGTGGAAAATAATTATTTATTTAAATCCTTTTCTTTTTGCTTTAAAAGAAAGAAAATTGTTCTCACTGTGCTGGAGTCTAAAAGTCCCAATTTGGGGTATCAATCAGCAGAGTCAGACTCCTACTTTCTCTCTTGGCTTTCGATTGTTTTCTGGACTCATTCCGTTTCTGGGAGAAAGAACAGCTTTCTTCTCTGGTTAAGAGTAACAGTCTTGGAAGCCCACCGCTGCAGTGTTGACTGTCATAGGGTTTCCATGAGTCGGAATGAACTCCGTGGCAGTGAATTTGTTTCTGTTTGTTGTTTTCCGTTTCCACTAGCCCCGGGCATTTCTTGGTATTCCAGCTGGTAAATGGGTCCTCCAAAGTTGTGTTCTCCTTGTGCATAAACTTGTTGCCATGTATTTCCTAAAATAATACTTGTGCGGCTTAAGGATTAGGACCTAGTCTATGCCTGTATGATTTCAGTAATGTAAACGAGAGCGTCTATAATGAATGCTCCCGTTTCTCCCAACAAAGCCACGGTCACTGGTACTGGAGTTCAGACTTGAGCTTTCCTGTATGGGGACCACAGTTCAATCTCATAACCTTGAGTCTCAGTAAATTAAGGAACTCTAACTGCATTAGCGCACCGAGTAAATATCGAAACTGGCAAGATTCCCACTCATGATTGTCTGAAAACAGCAGACCAGATTTTAATCTACACCACTATCTCCTATCCAATCACTTCTCAGCCTTTTGGCTAAGATCAAGTGTAGTATCAATACCTCCTATCCTTATGTTAAATGATTGTTAAATGTGCAGAGATAAGTACTCATATATATGCATACAAAGGGCCTTCAAAACTTCATGGAAAAGATAGAATTAAAAGATAATAGAAATTTCCAGAAGCTCTTTAAACCTCATCCCTCTCCCTTTCTCTCTCTCTCTCTCACACACACACACAAATACGCACACTCATATATTTACACACACTCTATAATTTACAATTGCTACCTAGTCCATTCTGACTCATACAGGTCTCTGGTTGTCAAAGTCCTGTGCTCCAGGAGACTTTTTCTCTTTTTTATAGCAGTTTATTATAAATTGGGTGAAGGTTTATAACATAGGTTATCAGTATCATATTCACTAATTCATATACGTGATTTCATCTCATTCATGACATTCTCCCTGGCGTAACATTGTGCATCACACTTCCTCCCTGTTTCCTGTTTAGTCCTCAATGCCAACTCATAGGGACCTAGAGGACAGAGGGGAACTCTTCCAGGGTCTCTCACTCTTAATAGGAGTAGAAAATCCCATCGTTCTCGCCTATATATACACACGCATATATAAGTATATATGTATATATCTTATCTCATTACACACACACACCAAACCAAATTCAATGCCATGGAGTCAATTACAACTCATATCAGCCCTACAGGACTAGGTAGAGCTTCCCCCATGGTTTTTCTGAGACTGCAGCTCTTTACAGGAATAGAAAGTCTTATCTTTCATATATATAAATCTATATTTAGGTTTTTCTCCTGAATCAATTTCCAGTACCCCAGGCATTTCTTAGTATTGGGTCATCTATCTCTATTTCTATATCTTTAGCTATAGATCTCTATCTCTTTATCTCTCTACCTACATCTTCACCAACACCCACACACACCCACACCTACACCTACATCTATACCTATACTATGGCTATCTATCTATCTATCTATCTATTTAGATAGATAGATAGATATCCATATCTACCTATAGAGGAAGAGAGAGTGATTTTATATCATAAAAATGACTGATAGTTGTAGAAGTGGGCAAGTCCACTCTGGTTCCAATTTTGTAGATCAGCTGTAAAGGCTTCTCCAGACTTGATTACCTTTCAGTCAGGATTAATGAACTGGAGATTTGCAGGAAAGCTACAAGCTAGTGGCTTCAGAGTAGGATTAATTCATGGTCAGCAGGTCAGATGTCAGGGTGCTGCTGGTTTAGGGGATTGGCAGCAATATGGAAGGCCATTGCCTCGAGTCCAAAGAATTGGAGATAAATGAGTCAAGTGAAGGATCCAGACCCAACCAAAAGCAAGCAAGTGTCCCCATAGCATCCACTTATATAGGAAGTAAGCCACTCACCTCAGGAAGCTTCCTTTCAATTGCATCAAGGTTGTGACCTGAGTAAGGAGGTTACACTCCACCATAATCTTACCGCCACTTGGTTACTCACAAATCTCAACATGGAGTTGATTGTATTATATTAGGTGACACCTTGGGGCATTACTTGGTCTTACCGCCAAATCAAATCTTGTCCCACCCTAGTAGACACAGAGCTATCTATCAGAGTCAACCCCTTGTGAACTTTGTAGCTGACCACGTCTCTATATAAAATCACCAGAGATAATCATTTAGTCTTACTTGCACCTAAAATGATATCATTAACCTTCCTACAACTGAAACCCACACTAACACCATTTATATTTTATACATGAATCAACCAAACTCTTCAGTGGATATATACAAAGAGGAGATACTCATAACAATTACAGCCCTCGTTTCTTCTTCCACCACCCATTCAGTACTTGCTTTGTTCTCAAGAAGCACCTCAGCTAGTTGTGATACTTTGGTGGGGTGATTGAAACCTGCATTTCTGAAGGGATTGAGTTGTTAGGTGGCATCAAGTCAATTCCGACCCATGAAATCCCATGCACAATAGAAGGCAACACTGCCTGACCCGATGTCACCCTCACCATTGCCCCAGTGCTTGAGCCCTTGTTGTAATCACAGTGTCAGTCCAGCAACCGAGGCTCTTCTGTTTTGCACTGCCTCTCTACTTTACCAGCACGATGGCCTTCTCCAGGGACTGTTCGCTCCTGACAATATGTCCAAAATATGTAAACCAGTCTTGCCATCTTTGCCTCTAAAGAGTGCTTGGCCATGATCATCGAAGGCAGATTTGGTTGTTCTTCTGTCAGTCCATGGTATACTCAATACTCTTCTCCAGCAACCCAACCCAAATGCATGGTCCTCCTGTGTTTCTTATTCAAAGTCCAACTTCCACATGTTCCCTTGACTGTTATTTCATGGGAATTGACTCTGGATCCAAGCAAGACAGAATCCTTGACTACTTCAAACTTTTCTCCATTTTTCACAGCTTTACCTATTGGTCCAGTTATGAAAATGTGTGTCCTTCTAACATTGAGTTGTCATCCATACTGAGGGATGCAGTCTTTGGTCTTCATCAGCAAGTGCCTCAAATCCTCTGCACAAGCAAGGTTGTGTCATTTGCATATCAAGGGTTTTTAAAAAGCCTTCCTCCTGACCTGATGCTGCATTCTTCTTCATATCACCCATCTTTTCTGATGACTTGCTCAGCATACAGATGGAATAAGTATGTTGAGAGGATACAACTACTTTTATTCGTTGCAAACTATGCAGCATCCCCTTGTTCTGTTCACATAGCTAACTTGAATCACGTACAAGTTCCTCATGAGCACAATGAAGTGTTCACAAATTCCCATTCCACTCAAGGTTATCCATAGTTTGCTATGATCCACACGTTCAAATTTTTTGGCATAGCAAATGAAACCCAACTAAGGGTCTGTCTCTTATTCTCTGCTTTGAGATAAAAGCAATCTGGCATCAACAATGATATCCCTTGTTTCACAGCCTCATCTGAATCAGGCCTGAAACTCTGGCAACTCTCTATCCATTGTTGATTATCTGAAGTCCCTACGTATGCGTGTATATGAGTATATATCTCTTTGAAAATTTAACAGACATTCAACACATAATGATACCGGCATTCTCAGATAGGCTTGGGCCTGCTACAGATAAGATCAGTGTCTCAAACCCACCAGCTACTTTGAAGGAAACAGATGAGGCCTCCTGGAAATCCTAAATATGGAAACTATGAGTCTAAGTTGACTCAGAAGCACTGGCACTTTGGATTTTTTGTTTGTTTGTTTTGGCTATGCAGGTTTTGGATAAACACAAACAGTGTTTTTACAGTACGTGGGACTGATAGGAAGAACATGAAGATACATGTTGTCATGGCACAATAGACTAAGGGTATATTAAGAAAGGTTATGCCTACAGTTTTGAAATTGTTTAAGTCACAGAACACCTCCTTTACGCTCCCCAAGACATGAGTAAAATTGATCAAAGTCACAAATGATTTGGCATGAAGTAAGAGAAAGGGATAAAACTCCTATGCATGCAGAAATAGTACATATCAAAAATACACATATCGAAGGAGGGTCCCTGAGTAGTGCAAATGGTACCACATTTGGTCGCTCCCTGAAAGGTTGGAAGTTAGAATCGACCCCAAGATGCCTTCAGAGAAAGACCTGGAGATGCACTTCTGGACAAAGAAGTTTTTGGAAATAGTTCTACACTAGGTCTCAATTGACAGGGAAACAGTGGCTGGCAGATAAATGATGGACATTAGACAAGTGTGTTGCAAAAAATAAAAACTAAAGCAAAAAACAAACAAACAAACAAACAACCCTACGGAAGCTTCTTTAAAATGATCCCATCATGACCTAGCTGAAGACAACCTGGCTGTTGCAGTTACCTTGCCAAGGGGAGAACAAACAGGTGGAGTGAAGCTGTCTTTAGTTTAATATTTGGAAGTCACCCCAAATTCACCACCTGTGCCAGGCAAAAATGAAATATAGGGGTCAGGAGTTCATAGTTTTATATTACTTCACCAATTCACTTCACAGGCAATCTCATCTGAATTGTCATTGATGGCCTGCATACCACTCTCTTACTTTTTCAACATTTTCCTCCCAACCTGACTCCTTCTGGAATTAATATTTATTTCCATAAGAGATAAGTTTCAGATGAAATTTTCAAGAAATAAATTATATACGTGTCATTTCCAGTCTATTTTTGGCATCAAAATCAGTTGAAAAAATGTCTAATTTCTAAGTATTGCCCTAAACAAACAAAAATCAAAAAAGTAACGGCCTGGCAATGTCACTGTGGATTAAGTTATTGGGGGCAAACATATGATACATTCTTTGAGGTATACTGCTTCGTAGTTCGGGGAAATCACTTGGAATATCCAAGTCTTGTCATACTTTTGATCTGCAAGAAACATAAAGTGGCATTTATCTCTATTCATTGTTCAACCTCTGTCATGTGATTTTCAAAGGTATTTCCCTCAGGAATAAGAAACTTTAATCTCTATAAATTGAGCCGTCAGTGTGTACTAAACCTTTCCTGTTGAACTTCTTTCATTAGAAAGATGCTTTCGTTGATCTATTGACGTTCTATAACTGTTTTGGTATATGGTGGTGTTTGCATGAATTAATAAAAATATCAATGACCGACACATGTAAGTATACAGGGATTATTTCTCATTTTTCCTCTTTCATGATCTGGTTTTAAATGTGACTCATCTCATAGAGAAGTCTCAAAGACTTTAAAGTGACTGTCATGAGTTTAAGGAGCTCTGGTGGGGCTGCTGGTCGGGGATGGGGCTTTCTAACTGTAACGATGGCAGCTCACAACCGCCAGGAGCTCTGCAGGAAAAAGCTGAGTCTATCTGATTCCGTAAAGATTTAGTATCTCAGAAAACCTACCTGTGTTCGAATTTGACTCAGTGTGGTTTTCTTTGGGTATCATTATTACCTACAATTTCAGAGAAAATCAGTTTGACACTTCACTTGGAAATTTCTTAAATAATCACTTAGTTTAATGCTTTTTATTTTCTAGTGTCTAGTTTTTTCCCACGATAGAAACATAACTTTAATTGATTATCGATCACCTTAGATTTGAGTCTAACACCCACAGAAGGTGTAATAATAGGAATATTAATATGTGGTATTATAAGCAATAAAGTGAATAACATTTTAATCCTCAGGCTTTAGTTACATGTAATCACTATTTCTCAAGGTTTAATGGAGCCAAAAGTGTGGAACAAATTTTGCATGAGTGATATTTTCACCTTTATAAATGTCTGATTTCATTTTGCTACAAACTCCCATTATATACTATATTCATATTTTTGTGATTACTAATCATTTTGTTGGGAGTAAAAGGATGTTTTCTACTCCCAGGAAAATTCACAGCAGGAGAAATCCACAAGGGCAATTCTACTCTGCCCTTTAATTTCATTGTGAGCCAGAATGTAGTGAATGTCAGAGAGTTGAATTATTCTGTTCTATGAGCTGGTTGCCTAATTACATTTATCTATTCAGTTTTAAAGAACACAAAAATTAAATTTAATAGAAGTGTGACTAGATCCCTGGGATTTGATATGCTTTTGTGGGCAATAAACTGGAAAGAATATATTTAAATATGGGTATATTTTGAAAAATAAAATTTGAGACTAGTTTTAAATATATAGCTTATTTCTCTGCTCAACTGTAAAAATGAAAACTTATTTAATTAAGGGAAAGCGACCTTATTTTATTAAAGAGCAACATTTCTTAGGTTAATATTCTAATCTTGACAGCTATCCTATTGATCTGGTACTGCTATGGTAGAACTATTACAAATAGGTGGCTTTACCAAGTGGAAGTGGCTTTCTCACAGTTTCGGAGTGACAGGTCCAGCTTCGGAGTGTTGGCTATCGAGAAGGCCCTTCTTTCTCGGTTGAGGCTGCTGGGAGGTCCTTGTTACTTAGTTCCAGCACGCTCTCCCTGGGCAATAGCAGCTAGCATACCCCTTCTGTGCTTCTTTTTTAAGCTACTCTTTGTAGATCCAAACATATTTTGACTCAGGTGCACTTTACACTAATGGTTTCTCAATAACATGAAAAAGAAAACCCCATTCCCACATAAAAGTAATACCAAAGGTACAGTAGGATTTATAACAGTTATTTTGGGGAAACACATGCCATTCCATAACAATAGTCATTCAGGACAGGTGCATGCATGCAAGGGTATAACAGGAACTGTGAAACTTCCTTCATCTTGATGCTTCAAAGATGAGCCAATTCTTACAAAATGATAATAAATTTGAACTTAGGAGTCAGCTGACTTGAATTTTAACAATGCTTGATCACTTATTCTATGTCCTAGGTTAACTTACCAAGTCTGCCTTTTCTTCAATTTCTTCCTATTAATTTCTACTAGACAATTTTCTACTTTACTAAATTAAGAAATAAAAGTTATAAGAACAGATTTTCAAAATAATACTAGACAACATGGTCTGGAGCAACATGATAGTAAGAACAGTTACACGGTCATGACCCTGTACTAAAAAAAAACAAAGAAAAGGGTACAAGAGAAACTTTTTAGAGACTGATGGAATAAACATTTTAGGACCCTGGAATTGTGTCCATAGATTACAACAGCTAAGCAAATATTGAACCAAGAAACATGACAATATCTGAAAAGTAGGAGAACTTTGCTTTTCTGTTCAACTGGACCCTACAACTTCCTCAGTTCAGAATGGACATCATAAAGAAACAGATGCTCTGGAGTTTGGCCTCTACTCTGTCAAGTACAGATTTTATTATCAAATTATTATTTTTTTTCTCTTAAAACTATCTGAAAGCTGCCTGAAAGAGTAAAGCAAGGCACTGGTACACACCCTTCTTACTTATTAGTTATCATATTAGCTGGCATTTTGCATTTATAGCAGTAGTTTAAAAAACAATAAGAACAACACAAAACAATTGCTATCTGACAATTTTTTTCATTAACCACAGATTTCAAGTACGAATGAACTCCAGTAGGTGAAACAAGAGTACTGGAGAGTGTGATGTTTAGATTATGTGTCAATTTGGCTGAGCCATGATTCTCAGTACACTGACATTTTATATAATCAGAACATTTACCAGTTATGATGATAGTTATGTAATGATAGAGCCACCCTCCATTTTGTGGTCTATTACGGTCAGCTTCTACTTTTGTCTAACACTAATTTTCAGACAACAACCTTAAAGTGTTGATAAATGAAAGGTGCATGTATTTATTTGGATGGTTTCATTGCCCTGGCAGACTTAATGATCCTGGGAAATTACCTAGGGGTGTAAATTCCTGGGAATTAAAAATACCATTAAAGCATAAAATAGCTCTTTATACACTGAGAACTACTAGTGAAAGAAAACAACCCAATATTTAAATTGTGCAATTGATTTGCATAAGCACTTTTTAAAAGAAGTTATACAAATGGCCAATAAGTAAGTGAAAAATTATCAGTGAATTGGGAAAAGCAAGTCGAGATCTCAAACTTGCTCCCATGAGATCTCATTGCCATTGAGTTGGTTCCAACTCATAAGAAGTCAACAGGGTAGGGTAGAAATTCCCCTGCCGGTGTTGAACACTGTAACCCTCTACTAGAATAGAAAGCATCATCATTCTCTGATGGAGCAGATGGCTTTGAACTGCTGATTTTGTGGTTAGCAGCATGATTTGAAAACAACAAGGCTAATTCCCCATGGTGAATGTTAAAAATGAAAACTAACCAATGCTGGTAAGGATGTAGACATATTGGAGCCTTTATTCATGGATGGTAGAAAAAGAAAATGACTCAGAAAGCAGGCAAGATTGTGATAGAGCAACACACATAGGAGTGACTTTGTGGTAATCATCACAAGAGAGCCACTGAGAGGAATACTCCACTCTTCCAGGTCACAGGAGGAGTATCGGAAAGATAAGTAGACTCAGATCCACTAGGTTTTAAAGAGTTGTGGCCTTTTGGCTTACCACTGCAGTAGCTGACTGCACTTTCACTTTAGCCCCGCTGGTCAAGGCTGGTGCTGGCGATCTTGGCCAGCCCAAGGGCTTTGCTCCAACACTGCCACAGCTGCCGCCACCTCAGGGCAAGGTTAAACCCCTCTACCCCCATTATCAGGGGTTGGGGACCTTCTATTTCTTTCCTTCTCCCTGCTGACTAGGACAACTCCACTGCTCCCCGTGCAGTTGATGGAACTCCTGCCTGTCAGCCAGAGCACTTCCCGTGAGTGGGGTAACTCCTGCCAGCCCTCCACATGGCTGAGGGTACTCCTACCGGCCTTCACTGGCCCACCATGTGGGTGGGCGAACTTCTACCTGCCAGCACTACATGCCACCGAGGGTAAACCCTTCCAACATCCTAGGCATTCAACACCATTGCAGGAACCTCCGCCTGCCTTCTGAAGCCCTCTGGCTATGGAGGGCCATGCTGCCCATCATCTGCAATGCACCACACCACAGCAAAACCCCTGCCCAACCCCCGGGAACTCCACGCTGCCGCAGAAGCCTCAGCCCGCAATTTGTGGTGCTCCACACTATTGCCGGAACCCCGCCACCCTTCCATGGTGCTCCCACAACTTAGGACAACCCCACTCACACTCTGTGGTGCTCTAGGCCCCACCAATTAACCCTACCTGGCCTCCATGGCACTCACACTGTAGTGGGTACCCCTGCCCAACCCCGTGGTCCTCCAACAGCAGGATCCCCCACACACCCTCCAAGGTGCTCCATGCCGAAGTGAGCAACACCTCTGTGGCTTTCCGTGTGAGACAGTTTATTGTGCCAGCCTGGCTGATAAACAAGTGGGATTAAGTGAAGGGCGGAGATATAAATGGCTTGGTGAGCATCGCCTTTCTTGTCTCTCGCTCTTTGATCATTGGACCAGTGTGCGGCTGCCTTGCTTGTTCTGTGCTTCAGTTTACAGGCTACACTACGCCTAGCCTGTGGACTGTGTTGCTGTAAGTTGAGGTCCCTTTAAGACCACATGATTGAAATTTACATCTCGAGCTGGGGACTGACAGTTGGTGACCTGGCTGAATGTTGGTGACCTGCCTTCCTGTTTTTCTGCCTGTGCTGGGATAGCTTAGCTCTCTCTATAGAGGACTACCAGACAGCCCTCAAGACTTGAAGGACTGCCAGTGTCTCACAACTCTATCACAATAGTGAGTCGCACTGAGTCATTTGTACTGCCTTATAATTTAACTGTTTATTTCTTGTATTATATATCTATCTGTTTATAATTTAACCGTTCATTTCTTGTATTATATATCTCTTTTATATATATAAAAGTATCAGAAATCTGATTTTATCTCTCTAAAGAACCCTGCCTAACACACCTTGTGATCAACTGGCACAGTGTGCCCCTTGTGGCCTACAACCATCCAACAAGCACCCTCTGAGAGGGACATCCAACTTGCCTTCCAAATAACAGAATACCAGTTTGCTAGGGAGAGAGTAAAATCCCAGGGTGACAAAGTGGTGGCCTGATATCCCAGCACAGTTAACTACAGGCAATGCACAGAAGCATACCTACAAGTCTCCCAAAGAGAGAGCCTAATACTCTTTTACTCTGGAAAATGACACCGTGCTCCTCTAAAATGGCATGCAGACAGCAACCAATCCCCAAAACCTCAATGAAAAATAGGAGAATAAAATTCAATGTGGGAAGAGATCTGACTTAATGATGTGCATAGAAGAAGCAGACATTGATCTACCACAGAAATAAATCTTTAGAATGCTGCTTGAAATCATACAGTATATGAGGGAAGCAATACAGAAAAAGGAAGAAACAATGGAGGAGATAAAGGACACACTCCAAAGGTAAATACAAGAGATAAGAAAGGAGGTAACAAAAGCAAATAACAAATTAACAGACATCACTAACAGATCAGAAGTGGTGAAACATACAGGTAAACAAGAGAATCAAAGAAGCTGAAGAACAACCAAGAACAATGTCTGATGTTATGAAGTAGAACAACATTTGAATATTTGGATTACCAGAACAAGAACACAACCAAGAAGACAACTGCAAAAGTAATGAGGAAATTCCTGGCAGAAAACTTCCCAAGATTAATGAATGAAAATCAGGCAACCATTCAGGAAGCAGAGAGGATATCGGCTAGATTGAATCCTGGGAAAAAGTAGCAAAGGCACATAAGAGTTAAACTATCAATCTTTGAGGAAAAGGAGAAAATCATCAGAGCAGTGAGAGGAAAAAGGCAGTCACCTATAAAGGTACTCAGATAAGGACATGCACAGATCTATCAGCAGACATCATGAAGGAGAGTGGATACCATCTTCAAAAGTTGAAAGAGAACAATGGCAAACCAAGAATCTTCTATCCTGCCAAATTGTCTATCAAGACATACGGAGAGGTCTGAGTCTTCCTGGACAAAGAAAATCTCAAGGAATACCTTAAAAGAAATACAGCACTACAAACATCTTTTAGCAATCCATTGTGGTCAGAAGAACAAAATGCACCGAGTGCAAATAGGAGACCACCACATATACCAACTTCACCCATATGTCAACACATTTAAACAGACCCCAAGGTAATATTAGCTCAATGGTGAAAAGAAGGCCAGAATGACCCCCCCCCACACACACACACAAACACAAGGATAAGAAGGGAAGTAAGTTAATACCCAACACAAATGGTACGAGATGACATCACAGAGTTCACAGATAGATTTTTTAACTCAGTATAAATGGACTGAGCTCACCAATTAAAATACAGAGACTACAAAACTGGCTTAGAAAACAATCTATCGATCTGTTGTCTACAGGAGACACGTCTCAAGCTTCCAGAAAAAAATAGGCTGAGGATTAAAGGTGGGAAAAAATATGCCAAGCAAATGGAAATTTAAAGAAAGCAGGGGTTGCAATCCTAATTTCTGACACAAGTAATCTCAAGGTGTAAGCCATTAGAAGAAATAAGGAGGGCCATTGTATAATTCTCAAGGAACAGTAGACCAAGAACTAATGAGCATAAAAAATATAAATGCATTCAAATAAAGACCTGTGTAATTCATCAATCAAACACTCCAAAAGTTGGAAAAAAAATCACAGGCTCAACAATCATAGTAGGTGACTTTAATACACAACTCTCCAAGAAAAATAGATCACAGGGAAAGAAGCTTAACAATAAAGCTACAGAATAAACTCTACAATTAGGTCACCTGACCTAATACACATTTTTAGAACTCTTCACTCATATGCAAAGAGAATTCACATTTTTTTCAAGTACACAGAGCACATACTTGAAGATTAACAACGTGCTGGAGCACAAGTCAAGCCTGTATAAATTCAAGCACATAGAGATCACTCAGACTTCCCTCTCTGACTAAAGCACAATAAGTCTGGAGATCAACAAAAGAATGGTTAAGAAAACACCGATGACTATTTGGAAGTTGAATAACTTCCTACTGCAAGATGAGTGGGTATTGGTCCAGAGCAGAGATGAAATTTGGAATTTTTTTAAGAAATCAACAAGAACAAGAGCACAATGAACCAAAGCATTTGTGACACAACAAAAGCAGTTATCAAAGGAAGCATGATAGCGAAAAATGCACACATGAAAAAGGAAGAGACTTATGATTGATAATCTGTCATAAAGCCTACATCAATTAGAGATTAGTCATCAAAATAGTCCTACTAATCACAAAATAAAAGATATATTAAAAATTGAGGCTGAGAGAAAAATGAGTGGGGATACAAGAAAACAATGCAAAAATCAATGCAACAAAAAACTGGTTCTTTGAAAGATTAACAGAATTGATAGACCATTTGCAAACCTAACCAATGAAAGGAAGGAACAAACATCAGTAACCAGAATCAGGGATGAAACTAAGGAAATTACAATGGACCTTAATGAAATTAAGTGGTTCATTACACAGTATTATGAAGGCCTGTACTCAAATGAACCCAACAACTTGGAAGATATGGACAGATACTTGGAATAACAATCCCTCTCCTAGATTATCCCAGATGGATGTCAAGATTATCAACATACCCAGAGCAATAGAAGAAATGGTGTAAGACCAGGCAATAATTCATTTTGTTGTTCATGTGATCACTATGGATTGGAACCACCTTGATGGCACCTATTATCAGCATCAACAAAGCAGATGATAATTGTCAAATCATACACTGGTTGTCTCATACATCAATTTAATAAATTATTGTGCACAACATGCTAGACGATGTGTTTGCCCATCATAGTTCCAGAATGAATAAATCACGGCAGATGATCAAATCAGAATGAATCATGGCAAAAAGTACAGTCTACATGTTATTTTTGTTAGGTGACATCATGTCATTTCCAAGTTATCAACACTCCATATGAGAGAGTGGAGTTGCTTCTCAGAGTTTCCTAAGTTTCCACCTTTATAGGGGTAGATCATCAGGGTTTTTCTTCCACATGAGTCTAGTGGGCTTAAACAGATAGCCACTGTAATTCTAGGGCTATCAGTACACCTCAGATCATGTGCACTGATTTCAATAAGTAAGCAAGCTGACTTTTCCTATGGCACTCAGAGTAATTATTATTAGTTTCCAAAAAGGAAGTCCAAATACTGCTACCCTGGCACATACAGAATTGCTCATGAGAGAAGTAGCATATTCCAAAAATTGGTGAAGATGAGTCCTTCTGATGAGTTAATATGGCCTGCAAGTTCCTCCAAAGAATTTCTCAAATTGGGGTGTGTGCCTATGTGTGACATATTCAATAACTTTTGTACTGTCTAGTAGTAGACAAGATCTTACACTAACTTAGAACTGTCATGGTTTCAACTGCAAACCTTTGACAAGAAAACATTTAAAGATCTATCTTGAAGTACAATGCAGTCTTATAGGATGGCATATGTACCTATAGTAAAAATCAAATTAGGACAACTTCCTTATTATTAAAATGTAAGTAACAATCACTAATGCTGTTAATAATTGAATTGTGAAATTCTACCATATTTTTGTATAAAATTGATCAAACATGCAATAAAATGCATTGATAATTATTGGTGATTGGAAAGAAGATTAAAAACAAAGAGGAAGAAACAGTAGTTAGAAAATATAGCCTTGGTGACAGAAATAAGGATGGAGATCACATGATAGAATTCTGCAAGACTGAAGACTCCCTCAATGTAAATATGTTTTCCAACAACATAAATGGACTTTGTCAGGTGGAATATAAAGGGATCAAATTGACTACATCTTTGGGAAAAGAGAATGGAGAAGCTCAATATCAACAGCTATATTATTAAAAAGAATAAGACCATTGATTGTTTACATGTAAGCTTAGGTTTAAATTGAGGAACTGGACAAAGCCATGAGAGCCAAAATACAATGCTGAGTATATCCCACCTGAATTTCAACATCGTAAGGATAAATTTAAGACATTGAGCATAAATGACAGAGGATCTGGAGAGCTGTGGAATGTCAGCAGGAACTTCATCTAACAAGAAAACAAAAGGTCATTAAAAAGACCAGAAAGAAAAATATCTAAGTGGATGTCAAAGAAGATTCAGAAAATTGCTCTTGATTCTAGAATAGCTAAAGCAAATGGAAGAAATAATGAAGTCAAAGAGCTGAACAAAAAATTTCAAAGGACATCTTGAGAAAACAGTTTTATAATGAAATAGAAAAAAGATCTGAAGCCAGAAAAACCAAAAGAGAATTTGCTCAGCACAGAAGAAAAACTTCAAGCCTTGAGGTGCAATATCGAAAGATTCTGTGAGAAAAGTAGAATTGCCACTTGCCTGTCAGTTTGTCGTGCTGGAAGCTCTGTCACTATTTGAATTACCAGTGGGTCACCCAAAGTGAACGCGTTTCAGCGGATTTTCCAAACTAAGAACAGACAATGAAGTAGGACTTGGTTTCCCACTCCAGAAGAAGAAGCCACCGAAAACTTCATGCCTAGCTTCAATGCATTTTCAAATACTAAAAGCCTAACAAAGGAAGGAGAACATTACCAGATGTAGCCCGTAGATGAGCCCCTAGATTCTAGGAGACTGGAAACATGGCTGAAGAGGAGCTGATTTTTGGAGGGGAGCTGACCAGAGTGGAAAGCCTCCGGTAGTGGAGTATTCAGATCTTCGTTTGCTGATAGGACAAGACTGTAGGTAAAGAGACACAAGGGCAAACATTTTCTAATGATTAGAACTTGGAATGTGCAATGAATGAATTTAGGAATTTAGGAAAATTGGAAGTGGTCAAAATTGGAATGGAATCAATAAGGATTGATATCCTTTGCATTAGTGAGCTGAAATGCACTGGGATTGGGCATTTTCAATTTAAAAAATCATATGATTTACTAAGCTGGGAATAACATAATCAAGAGGAATGGAGTGGCATTCATTTTCAGAAAGGATTTTGCTGAGTCCATCATGAAGTAAAATGCTAGCTGTGACTGGATTAAATCTATTTGCCTTCAAGGAATTCCAATCCATAAAACTATTACTCATGTTTATGCACCACCAGCAAAAGTTAATGATGAAAACATTGAAGAATTCTACCAACAACTTCAGTTGGAAATTGATCAAACATGCAATCAAGATGCATTGATCGCTATTGGTGATTAAAACGTAAAAGTTCAAAACAAAAAGCCTTTGTTATGGATTACAGTTCAATATAAAGAACCAAAATTTTCATAACACTACCATGACATAACATCATGATAAACAGAAAAAATTGAAGCTCTCAAGGATTTTATTTTGCTTTATTCCACAATCAATGCTAATGGAAGCGGTCGCTAAAAAATAAGACAACATATTGCAGTGGGCAAAATCTGCATAAAAAATGTTGAGCACAATAAATTTACCTTTAAGTCTAAGGTGCACCAGCTTTAAGCGATGATATTTTAAAAGCCTCATATGCGTATGAAAGTTGGACACTGAATAAGGAAGACTGAAGAATAGTTGCATTTGAATTCTGGTGCTGACATAGAATTCAAACTACCATGTGTTATAAGAATAACAAACATATGTGTCTTGGAAGATGTACATCCAGAATTTTTATTAGAATTGAGGATGACAAGACATGGTTTCACTATTTCAGGCATGTCATGAGGATAAACTGTCCCCTGGTAAAAGATATCATCCATGTTAAAGTACAAGGGGAATGAAAAAGAGGAAGTCCCTCTATGAAATGTATTGACCACAGTGGTTGCAACAACGGTCTCCAACGTAACTGCAATTGTGAGCATGGTGCAGGAGCAGGCAGTGCTTAGTTCTGTGCTACTTAAGGTCTCTAAGAGTTGGAAGTGACTTGACAGCATCTCACAACAAATGGAAGCTGGAGGTAAAACAAATCCTTGTGAACTTGGTGAATCTCTAAGGACACGGAACAGGTGAGGAATGGGAATATTAGACTGCCAGTTATGGAGAATGGCAATGGTGTGTCATAAGTGGAGTAGAAAGCTGGCTTAAGTTCAAATTAATGAGTATTTATAGGATAATCAATAAATGCCAAATGGTGTGAAAAAGAATTTCTTGTCCCTTAAAGAGGTTTAACTTCAGTAAAATTTATACCATAGGAGTTCAAATATCAAGCTGTACCTTTTTCAAGTAACACTTTTATCTACTATGTAACCTGATATAAAAGTTGTCTTTTTATTGACTATCTAGCTTGATGATTAGAGCTTTCAACTACATTTGACGCTCATAGGAAACTTCTGAAATGGGGGAGGGGGCAAGTAAGAACCTGGAGAGATGCTGATATGTCTAACACTGTACAACCAGTGAAGGAGTTCCCATTTCAAAGGGCCACAGGACTCAGAAAGTGAATTGAAAGGAGTAACCAGCGATGCATAATGCTCAAGATTGTTTTTTGGGGTTCTATTATTTGTAGGCTATTTGTTCCTTTCAGACAATTAGAGTCAGGCTTTGTTTTGCTTTTATAATTTGCAATTTTTTTTAATTTCCTGTTCAGCTTAGTTCTGGAAGCTGCTGCCATATCATTCATTACCTCTCCCTTGAGGTTTTTTTCTGCTTGACTTAGGGCAGTGTTCTTCCATGTTACACAAGGTCCTTGGACTAGCTAAGTGTTCAACTACATTGTATAATTATTATTTAGATTTTATCAGGGCCTTTTATTAGGGTTTTATTTTTAGGCAGCATTTCATTCTCTTTTATTGCTTTCCTTAATGCTTCCAACAAGGACTCCTTGATTTAGGGCTGTGCACATGTGAATGTTTGCGTGTGGGTCAGATGCTGAGCATTATTTAAAAGCGCTCCCTATGTGCTAATGCACAGGCATTAGGAATGAGATAGCAGCAGCCATACTACTTAGTGAAGAGAAATAACTTTTACTTGAATAAGGGAAGTAAATACTTAAAATCGTCTACTCTAACACATGAAAAAATATAATGAGCTTTTTCAAATGTTGAATAAAACATCTTAACTCAGATCATTGCCCCCAAACTTTAAAAAATAAATAGATTGTTATAAAAATCTAAAATGCTAGTAAAATAACTGCAATTGCTCAACCAAATAGCCTAAAGTATAACTATTATTTTTTTTGCTTTAATGTTTTTCATGCTTTAAAACCTTACTGTATTCCAATACACATACAAGTTTTCTAATAATACTAGAGGTATTATATGGATTTATATTTCACTCTATTTTTCAGTTACACACTAGACACTCTACTATCTGTTGCAATGGATGAATGGGTTGCATATATTCCTTATTTTCATTAACTCAGATACTTGGATGTTGTCCTTAATAGTTCTCTCAGAATTACTGAAACCCAAATGAAGGCTGAACATGATAGTGGGATAAGAGCAAAGTAAAAGGTAACAGAGGAAAGAACTAGGAGGTAAAGGGCATTTATAGAGGTCTAAATACGGACAGGTACATATGTAAATATATTTACATGTAACGACAGGGAAATAGATCTATGTACATATATCTATATGTTAAATATCAAGGTAGCAGGACATTGGACCTTTACTCAAGTACTCCCTCAATGCAAGAACTCTTTGTTCTAATAACTTGGCATTTCATGATGCTCACCTTTCTGACACGATCCCTGAAGACCAAATGGGTGCATATGCAAATATGGTGAAGAAAGCTAATGGTGCCCGGCTATGAAAAGATACAGTGTCTGGGGTCTTAAAGGCTTGAAGATGAATAAGCAGCCATCTAGCTGAGAAGCAATAAAGTCCATATGGAAGAAGCACACCAGTCTGTGTGATCTTTAGGTGTCGATGGGATCAGGTATCAGGCATCAAAGACCCAGAACAAAAGATCATATCAATGTGAATGAGGGGGAGTGCGGAATGCAGACCCAAAGCCCATCTGTAGACAACTGGACACTCCCTTACAGAAGAATCACAAGGAAGAGACAAGCCAGTCAGGATACAGCATAGCACCGATGAAACAATCAACTTTCCTCTAGTTCTTTAATGCTTCCTACTCCACCCCTCCCACTATCATGATCCTAATTCTACTTTACAAATCTGGCTAGTCCAGAGCATGTACAAGGGTACAGATAAGAGCTGGAAACACAGGCAATCCAAGAAAGATAAACCCCTAAGGACCAATAATGAGAGTAGCGATACCAGGAGTGGAAGGGGAGTTGGGGGAGAAAGGGGAAACTGATCACAATGATCTATATATAACCCCCCCCCCGGGGACTGACAACAGAAAATTGGATAAGGAGACACATTGGTCAGTGTAAGACATGAAAAAATAATTTACAAATTATCAAGGGGGAGGGATGGAGGAAGGGTGGGAGAGAGAAGGGAAAAATGAGGAACTGATACCAAGGGCTCAAGTAGAGAGAAAAAGTTTTGAAAATAATGATGGCAACAAATGTACGAAGGTGCTTGACCCAGTGCATGTGTATGTATTCTTGAAAGAGCTGTATGAGGCCCCAATAAAATGATGAAAAAATAGTTCTCTCTCACATACACACACACTGTAGCATTTCCTTAATCATTAAATTCTATCATTTCTATTTCTTAATTAATTATCTAGATCATCCATCCCTTTATTTTTCCTGGCCCACAAGAGCCCTAATTCAACTGGCCCAGACTTTTTTTCCCTTACTTGGACTGTGTGAACAGTTTCTAGACTGATGGCTATCAGAGCACAGAACAAATATGCGACACAATTTATTTTCTAATCTTATATTTTGCAGGTAGCCCCCAATTTCCTATGGAGTTCCTTCCTAACGTTTCCCCCATAAATCAGTCTTGATGTGATGAATACCTCTTATTTCCCCTATGATTATTGACTTTTGTTTTAAGCAATACGTAAATAAAATATTTAAATATTTGTGAGTGAACAACAGATATTGATACCAGTAAATCATGTACTTCAACATTGTATGTCATACATATTACTAAAAATGAAATATACAAAAATAATGGGTATAAGTATAATTCATCATAAACTGAAGATAGCATAAATCAGTAGCTATAGGTTAAGGTAATGTTATATGTTTTAATCAGATGAAGTGTACAGAATTACATTTTTGCCTGACCAGTGAGAAAACCCTCTCAGCAGAGTAACAATGACTGGGTCAGCTGCCTGTTGTGTCTTTTTTTATGCCAACAGTGGTCGTGCATATATTTTCAATTTCCATTTGTTTAGCATGAGACAAAAGTGATATATTGATTAGAAAGTGTGAGATACGCAGTACAGTCTGGTAAAGGGAGAGAAAGTAAAAAGGAAACTGTGCAAAAAAGTGTGAAACTGAGGCTATCAATATTTTCTCTCATTTTATAGATTTTCAAGTTATATACATTAGGTCTTTTAAAGAATCTAGACTAAACTTAGAAACTATATTTGCCTGAAGGAAAATGGTAAGAGTATTTCCCCCAAAAGTTGGGTTCAATTACCTTTGTAGTATCATAAAAATGTTCTTTAATGCCTTGAAGATAGAATTTTTGTACATCACTGAGATATATTTTAAAACTTTGACTAAGATCCTTAGAATTGAAAAATATCCATTGAATTTTGAATTTGTAGATTAATTTTGTCATGACCAGATTCTTTTTCTTCTTTTTTATTTGGTTAAAAATGAATTTTCATTAAAAAGTACACAATATTTAATAGTAGCACATTCTTTTAAAGGAGTAGAGTACATAAAAGAGAGGAAAGGAGAAGGAATTCAGTTTTTACTAAAGACACAAAAAACAAATTTATAAATACTTTTAACAATAGAATAATATTTCCATGGTGCAGGCTCACATATATTATAATATAAAGGGCCAAGTTACTCCCTTTGTCTTCGGTTTTATTTTTATTAGTATCATAATTAACTCATATACTTTTGTAGTCTTTGGAGTGTCAGATTTGTGTCTGTATTTTAAATACTAAAATTATTAGAATTAAAGTTTTAAAATATATAATGAAAAAGTTTAATACATAAACTCATGGTCAAGGACTATTACTACTGGAAGCAGTAGGTTATGGAAAATTATTTGAAAACTGCTACCTGGACAATGGACTAGAAATGATCTATATTTGTGTCTGTTGCAAATAAAGGTGAAAAATTATTCAAAATCAAAACTATTGAATAATATCATTAATTTCACATTTCAATCATTTTCACTTATAAAATTAGCTGAAGATAATTTTAAAACTTTACAGCATTGCAGCCAAAAATTCAAGAAATAAAGGAGAGACCAAGAAAAGAAGGCTGTCACTGCTGATGTAAGATGGGTCTTGCTTGAAAGTCAAGACAAGAAGAAGGTTTGCTTGTATTTTTTTGACCACAAAAAGATATTTTACTCTGTGGATCATAACAAGCTATGGTTGACAGCACAATGAATGGAAATTCCACAGCATTTCAGAGTACCCATGCAGAACCTGTCCTTGGAACAAGAAACACTCATTCAACTATGTGTGCTAAAATTGTATACTTTGAACACGCTTCTTCAATTTGTTTGCCTAGCAAATAATCTGAGAACCTGGACTATATGAAGAACATAGCATTAAGTCTGAGAGTAGGCTTATTAACAATGGGGATGGTATGGATTATAACTCAATGAAAAGAAGCAGTATTCTTCATGCCGAGAGCAAAAGATAATCATGATAAGTGGTTAAAAGTTTTATGCTGTCAAGGATCAAATTTTATTTCAAACTACAATCAACACTCATTAAGATAGTAGTTGGGAAATCAAAATATAGTATACTAGGCAAATTTGCTGTACAATACCTCTTTAAAATATTAAAGAGGAAAGTGTTAAAAATGGAAGATGCCCCTTTGAGGCATAAGGAACACCTGCCCCAAACTTAGGACTTTCCGTTGCGTCATATACGTGTGAAAGTTAGACTTTGAATAAGGAAGACAAAAGAAGAATCAATGCGGTTCAATTATGGTGCTAGTGAAAAACATTGAAAGTAACATGCATCATCAGAAGAACCAAAAAAAAATTCATCTTAGATATAGTACTGAGCACTCTGCAGAAGCAAGCATGGAGAAACTTCATCTCACACTTCATCTCAAGAACTTTGGCCATGTTATTAGTCAAGGCTGGTCCCATCATGCTTCTAAAGTAGAGACTCAGTGAAAAAGAGGCAAACCTCACTGAAATGGTTTGACCAATAGATCCATGCCCAACAACAGTTGTGAGGATTCAGTAGAAATGGACAGTGTTACGTTGTGTTGTGCATAGGATTGCTATGTGTTAGACCGGTCTTGACAGCAGCTAACAACAGCAACAAGAGGGACGAGGAAAAATGGACTCTACTCCAAGATAATAAATTAATACTCAACTATACATAAAATACTGAGTAGAAAAGAATATCAAGAATAAGAGTTTGAGATCAAGCAATGCTGGGAAGTGCTATGAATCCTATAGACTGCTCATTAGGGAATCTACATTGATGAGTACCTTTACTTGAGATATTTATTTGATGAATTTTTAATAACGATATACTCTAATTCTTTTAAATTAGTACTTTTAAAGTCAGATATAATTCTTTTAAATTAAAATGTTCTAGGGCACACACTTTATTTGAGAAATAACGTTTGTATATTCTCTGCAATAATTTTTTATACATTACGCTCCACTAAGTTAATAAACTTTCCAATTTTAATGAGAAATCTTTTGAGAACGTAGCATAAGATCTAGCTATAAAGATGAAAATTACAAAGGAAAATTACCAAGGTGTCCACACTCCCCTGAATACTACCAAGAATATTGATTTAGAGTAATAGTTTTGGAAGTGTAATTTGTACATTACAACTGACAGTATATACTTCTGTGAATTGTTAATCAGATAATTGAAGACACTTGGATAATATTGTTATTAGCTTCCAGCCTTCAATTCATAGATGTTTTTCTGTCATGATGGACTTCACATCAGTGAGCTCTGATTGTCACGTTCAGGTTGACATGGGAAAGAGCCTGTGTCTCCTGTTGAGCTTCCAGGCTGGACTCAGTACAGTCAGAGGGGGCCAGCTGAAGTATTATTCCATTTAATTTTATTTGTATATCTACATGGACATGGCATGGAAGCCACATCTGACCTTCTCCAGCTTCACAAAGGAGGAGAACCCATTTCCTGAGGTTGATTCCTGTGAAGTAGTGATAAGACATGCCTCCATCCACTGCCTTTCTTTATTATGTCACTAATCATCCTTCCCACCATACTGTATTTCTCTGCTGGATCCAACAAGCCATTGCAAGGATCACACAGTACTCACAATTAGCACGAGTAGAGAGTGTATTAGGAATGTTAACAGGTCCTCACAAGTCAGGATGAGAAAACAGCAATGGTAATGAACTTTTGTTGGTGGTGTCTTCTCGGCCATGCCAGGAAGCATGTTTTCCTCTAGTTCTTGAGGTCTCAGCTACGTGATCCCTTGGCCTCTTTCTTGCTGAGACAAGTGTTATAAAGTTCTTTCCGTGCTGATGAATGCCCAAGGGCACTCTATCGCAAGCCAGCCTCCAGGGTGAAGGCGCCCTGGTATACTCACTCGATCCACTCAGCCACTCTGTCTCACTGTGCTAGCGTGGCTCCTGTGCTCTGTCTTAGTCTCCATACCGTGGTCTATGGTGCATTTCCTGCATCTGTCACTTCTGGCAGGGATCTCATATTCATTCCATTGGTGGCTATTTTTTTACCTGGTCTCAGGATTCCTCTTCCTGCTTCTGAAATGACCCCCTTTAGGCCCAATGGAATGATAAAATTGAATAATCCACACATTAGAATTGTCTGCACCATATATTCATGTTCCTAAAATTTTAATTTTGCATACACCCATAATCAGTACTCACAAGAGCAGCAGTCAAGATAAGATATCAAATGAGGCATTGAATTGGGCAAATATGTCACACTAGAATTCTTTGACATGTTACACAGCAAGGATATCACTTTGAGGACAGGTGCATCTGAATTAAGCCATGGTATTTTCAATCCCTTTATATCCATGTGAAAGCTGGACAATGCATAA
This sequence comes from Tenrec ecaudatus, assembly GCF_050624435.1. NCBI lineage: Eukaryota > Metazoa > Chordata > Mammalia > Afrosoricida > Tenrecidae > Tenrec > Tenrec ecaudatus. Next base: position 68,912,573 of record NC_134545.1, read on the forward strand.
AGAAGATTGCAGAAAAGTTGACACATTGGAATTATGGTTCTGCCAAGGATATTTATTGTAAGAAGAACAAATACATGGAATGTCACCAGAACCAGCAGATTTGTCTTGGATGAAGTACCGCCAAAGTGCTTCTTACAAATGAGAATGATGACATTTCATTTCCTTTGCTTTGGACCTGATATCAGGAGAGACTTAGTCCCTGCTTGGTAAAGTCGAAGGTGAATGTAAAAGAGGCAAACAATCAAGGAGAAGAATCAATTCAGTCATTGCAAACAACAATTGTGAGGGTTGGGCAGTGTTTCGTTTTGTTATACAAGGATTGCTATGGGTGGAGAATGACAACAAATGAGTCACTTTGTAGGAGTTACAAAAACTATGGCTAGAAGAGTCATACCAAGCAAGTTCACATCACTGTAATCTACCCTGAAATAGATCCAGGGCTAGTGAGAGCACCAAGTTATACTGATAAAGATCATGTAGTTTCTGGGTCCAATTATTTATCTCCTAGACAGCATTAGAGGGGATAAAACTAGTAAAAGTACCATATGGTGACGGTGTGGCTTTCTCTTTACACTCAACAGATTAGGTAAAAACTTTGCTAGAAGAATGAGATTTGGTTGATAGTTGCAATCTTAAGGAAAGGATTATGACCTGTATTATTTTTATCTGTGAAAAATACCTGCTTGAGAGACATAGCCCACTTAAGCTAAGGACTTCACTTTGTACAGAATATTTATTCATATCAAACTGTGTTTCAGCTTTTACATGTCCAGTTACTAATATGGATACTGGAAAAACTTACCTCAGTGGCTACATAATTTTTAATTTGATGACTAAGCTAGCATCCTCCTTACAGAATAGTGCAGTTTAATATGGAGGTTGCAGGCTGATGTTGCTATTTTCTTTCCTCGAAAAATTTTCTTCCACTGTTGTTTTTTCTTCTTCCTATAAAGTAGAAATATTTCTACATGTAACTTTCTGATTCATATTGGTATCAAATGAATAAATAAAACTATGAATGTTTCCTTTCTTTTCTATGAGAAAAAGAGGTATACAAATACCTAAGATTTGTTGTTGGTGGTTTTCAGTATTTCAGTGACTATGCATTCTTTAAGATTGTAGTAACAGTGCATTCTTGATATTTCCCTTTTTATTGCTCAACATCCTAACGTAAGTTGTCACATTCAAAATCATAAAAGTCCTATTTGGGGTGGGAGCTGAGTTTGCTTTAGTTTTTCTTTATATAGTCCTCTGATCCTTTCTACATCCTTATCCCACATTGGTAAAATAGGGTTAGGCAATGCCTAGGGTTTGTGAAGCCTAGATGGGAGGGAGAACTTTGCAGAGTGGGACAGACACTCTCACATAAGTCGTAAAACTTTGAGAAGGGAAATTAGTTTGAATGCCTTTTATAGTCTCGATCGAGAGACCAAATGTTGGGAAATAAACTTCTCGGAAGGATGACTGAGTGGAAGAGGAATTTCTCCTTTCATATTAACATGAAGGAATTTTCTCATTTTTTATTAAGCACTTCAAAAATGTCCTCACTCTCCTTGGTGGAACAATAGGACAAATTTCAGAAAGCAATATAGCTGCCCACAGTTTCTATCTAATGAGCCCTGAGATAAAAGAGAAGATGCACAAAATGCGAACCAAGGATCAAGCAAGTAGGGATAATTACCCAGAGGTGAAGGATCATAAACTTTGTGTTAAGAATACTGCAAACATAAGGAAATGCTTTCAGGTACCCATGTCAAAGACCACAAATTAAGTGTTTTAAGTAAATAAAACTGTCTGCTGATCAGAGCTAGATCCATTATCTTTTTTAGCAGTCATTATAGAAAAGATAATAAGCAATAATGTTTAATATTCGATATATACCACTGGATAGAACACAATAAAAACAATAATAGCAGAAAAAACAATAGCTGTAAAGTTGTAATGTAAACAGCTTTTCTTTCTCCTCTTCACTCCTTTTTGTTCTCTCTTTCCTTCTCTTCTGGCTTCTACTTCTGTTTCTTTCTCCTTTTTACGGTGAATAGGATCTTGCAAGAAAAACTGGAATTAAAGTTCTCATGTCAGAAGTATAGAATCACGACTGAGAAACACCTTCAGAATCACAAGGTGAAGCCAGTCTCAATTTATGTATTCTGATAAATGGTAATAACAACATCAATACACTACTATTATTTTACTACCACTATTAGTAGCAATTGTTTACAGAACATTTTTCATTAAGACATTAGTGGGTTTTATTGAGGTCACCCTACAGCTAAGTGACAGAACACAATGCTAAATCAAGATTGTCAGATTCCATAACCACAAATTGAATTATTTTTCACAGAGCTGAAAATATTTGTGTTTGCTTGTTTGGGGGTGGGGATGGGTAGGGGTAAGGAATTATACCTTCTTTAACTAGCTAATTAAAGACTAGCTAATTAAAGCAAAGTTAGAATATTTTTATTGAAGAATTTGGTATATTAATAAAGAAAGAATTCAGGGGTAGGGATAATTTCATACTGAGAATTTTGTCACTAAGATTATTTCTTTCCCTGAACATTTGATAGAAGAAAGCAAAACTGGAAGGAGCCTCTGTAATATTCCTGAGCCCAGCACTCTCCCTATGAGTTTCTCTTTGATTTACCCAATGATTATTTTTGTGGGCAGACTAAAGTGTGATTGAATAAAGAAAAACATAATCAATCAAGGTAAATCCTTCATTTCTGTACAAATAAATTACCCCCAAAGCAGAAACTAGTGTAAGATAGTCTAACAGGTTCCTGTATAGAAGTCTGTACGTCTTATGTGTTATACATAGGGTAAGTGAGAGTCAGCACTCCCTTGATGGCACCTCACAAGCACACGTGATATGAAACTGTGTGTGGATCAGCACCGTGAAAGATGGGCTCTGAGTCAGCAATGTTAGACATTCAGATCATGAGGCCTAGCCTATCTCACCTTTCTTAATTCTCTCTTTCTTATTTGACCAATAGACATAGCTCCAAGCATCTCTAAAGGAGCAATTTAAAAGTCTGTTATTAATACATACATTTTTTGGCATACAGTAGGCGCTAAAAGACCCAACTTTCTCGCTTCTTTTTCAAATCAATAAAATAATTAAATTGGCAGTGCTGAGAGTGGTAATACCGGGAGGGTGGAGGGAAGGTTGGGTGGAAAGGGGAAACTGATCATAAGGATCTACATATAACCTCCTCCCCAGGGGATGGACAGTTGAAAAGTGGGTGGAGGGAGACATCAGAGAGTATAAGATATGACAAAATAATAATGATTTATAAATTATCAAGGGTTCATGAGGGAGGGGGAAGCAGAGAGGGAGGGGAAAAAGGAGGAGCTGATGCCAAGGGCTCAAGTAGAAGTCAAATGTTTTGAGGATGATGATGGCAGTGGGTGTACCGATGTGCTTGACACAATGGATGGATGTATGGGTTGTGATTAGAGTTATAGGAGCCCCTAATAAAATAATTTAAAAAATTTTTAATGAGGCCCTACCTCCAGGGATGCAAGTGAGAAGGAAAATCAAACCCCATATCCACAGCACCCAGGCTGACGTCAGACACACCTCACTCTCCATCACCCCTCCTAGGCAATCTCTACTTTTTAGCTGGGTTCTATAATTCATTGCAAAGGCTGCAGAACTCCCAGATAATACACATGATATAAAAATAATTAAAATGTTAAATATAGTCTAATATTAATTTGTGTGGCATTTGGATAGGCTTTTAACTATATGAATCATAATTAACTATGGATAGTCTTGAGAAGAATGGGAATTCCAGAACACTTAATTGTGCTCATGCAGAATCTATACATGGATCAAGAGGCATTTATGCAAATAGAACAAGGGCATACTGCCCGGTTTAAAATCATACGCATGTGAAAGTGGGCATTGAATAAAGAAGGCCATAGAAGAATCAATGTGTTTGAACTACAGTGTTGGCAAAGACTATCAAAAGTATCATGGACTGCCAAAAGTGTTAACAGCTGTTTCTCAGAAGAAGTACAAGCAGAAGGCTCCTTAGAGGCAAGGACGGGGAGACTTAGTCTGAAGTACTTTTAAGAGGTTATCAGGAGAGAGCAGTCCCTGGAGAAGGTACTTTACTTGGTGAAGTGGAAGGGCAGTGAAAAAGAGGAAGGCCTACAACAAGATAGATTGACACAGTGGCTGAAACCATGGGCTCAAACACCAGGACAATTATGAGCATGGTTCAGGGCTGGACAGTGTTTCATTCTGTTGTACGCTGGATCGCTGTGGGTTAGAACAACTTGACTCACCTAACAACCGCGACCACGTACACTAATCACAATTCTGCTTTTCTTTGGCAGGTTGGAGCCAGCAGAAATTCAATCTAAATCCCTTTTTATGCAGGATATATAATTGAGCCCTGATATTTTTTCTATAAGAAAACACATTCCCCCTGAGGCACTGTTCATATATGAACTAAGACCTCATTTTTAAGGCTTGGGCTACCATCTTAGTAAAATTGGTTACACAACAGGTGGTGTTAAATTTGAGTGACCTGAACTATGTCAAAACCAGGATCCAGAATACAAAAAAATCTTAGAAAGTTGAACCGCTTGTCTTTATCTTGTCAAAATATGATCCCAAGTCTGTCACTGTCTTTCTCTTTAGTGGAGAGCAAAGTCATATCTTTAAATCTAGTCTAAGAGCACAGTATAAAACTAAAAAAAAAAAAGATGAGATTTTTGACATAGAGGCTACATTGTTTACAGAGTGAGGACCCTTATGTTCGTCTTCATCAAAGAGGCACTGAGTATATTAAGTACTCAACCTTCTGCCTACGGCCTTCAGCCTTGGAACTACATTTCTTGTCTTCTTTGAGAGAAGAGAGTCAGATGACAGGAAATGGCTTATAATATAAAAACTGAAATTCAAGTTTATATAATGAAATCTGATCTTATATATATATCAAAATTTACTTAATCAAATATATTAATATTTCCATACCTGCCAGTCAGCATCAATCTTACAAAAGCCAAATAATTGGAAGAGAAGTCTTTATGGCAGAAAGAAAAGAAACACCTAATGCCACAACCAAAATATAAAAGCAAGGACGTGCTTACAAAATGTGTACTGGTATTAAATCAGATGTCATGCTTTCAATGAAAACTAAGCACCTTGATATGAGATATTGGCCCTGTATATCCCATAATTCAGCTCATTTTAATTAGAGGAGATATAACATTAACAGTGATTATAGCATGGATTGAACTGCAGAGCCTCTGTCCGTGTGAGATAAGAGAAGCTGTCAAATGCAGCCGAGGATCAATGTTTGGTCTGCCTGTGTGATGGGCCTCCCCGGGGGCATAAGTGGTTAATAGACTCCACTGTTAGTCCATTCAGAGGCAATCTAGTTCTAAAGATACATGGAAAAATCCATGGAGTTCTGTTCCCATGCAGAGGGGTCACCATGCGTCAAAGTTGACCGGACCGTGTGCTGCAGAAAAGAGGATATTTCTCACCTTTGTCGTCAACACACAATTAAAATATACATATATATTATTGTACTTGATATAATGGTATGAAGTTGCTTAGAGCAGCAAACTTACTTTTTTTAGATCATCCTAATATTATTTCTTTTATGTCATGTTTCCTTCATCCTAGTGCATACATTATTATCATTCAGTGATTAGATTTCAGCTTTTTTCAAATACTTCCTTTCATTGGTTCTGTTAGGAAAGCAAGCCTTCATTTAATAGAATACATAATTCTTAGTGGGTCATGTTTCTTGTTAGGATGACACAAAAGGAAGCTGTTTTGTTCTTTTTTATTATGAACACAACTAACTTTCCGTGTGATGTAAAACATGAGTGTTGATGGGATGCTTTGACTAAATTATTGCTATCAGTGAAATATCATTCATATTTTCTGAGAAATTGTTTATATGCCATTACATGCAAATTCAATATATTTATATCCTATCCTTCAGTTTACTTTTTCACAGAATTTTATTGTGCTATTACTAGCAATCAAAAACAAATGCCTATATTAACACTAATAGCTAATAGATAGTAGCTACTATAACATATTTCCATTGGGAAATTGCCTTTTCCAATTACCTCAAAAATCTGTGCCTGGAAGGAGAATCTGCTCCTACAAAATAATTCTTAGAATAGAGAAGTATTTTCTTGCAAATTTCTTTCCAGAGTCAACAGTATTTTATTAGTGTTCAAAGGACTGTAATTTACATTTAATTTCCTTTTCATGAAAACTGTCAGAGTAGACTTTCTGATAAACATTTTTCTTACTCAAGACAAATGCAGGCAGATCACATGATATGAATTAGATTAATTCTTAAATATATCTTTGAATCTAATTTGTAGTAAGCCAGGACAAGTGCCTATTGTTCTTAGTTAGCAAATGCAAGAAAGTGTTGAAGCCTAATGTGTGTCTGGGTAGACTAGAGAAACAAATTCATAGACACCACCCCCCCCCTGTATGTTTATAAGAAAGAACTTTATATACAAGAACAATTGAATATTGAGCAAACATCACAGTCCAGTCCAACTCAAGTCCATAAGTCTGCTATTATACCATATGTCTGATACCAATCTATAAAGTCTTCTTCAGACTCATGAAACACATGTAATGATGCTGAATGCATGAAGATCACAGGCCAGTGAGTGGGAAGTCTTGTGGATCCAGTGGCAGTAGAAGCATCTCAGTGTTGGCAGAGGTTTCCATTTGGCTCCTCAAGTGCAGGGCACTAGACTTTTTAGATGCAATGTCTTCCAGAGAGTAAGCCTGCATATTGCCTCCAGAGAGCTATTTATCTCCTTAGAGCCTCCAAATGAGGTCATCAAGCTGAAATCTGATTGGCAGTCTAAAATCCACACCTTCACTCTTAATCCTCTCAAATTGACTGCAGATTATATAACTATCACACCTCTTAAATGATTTAAAAGCTGCTTGTGCAACAAATGAGTTGACTGTAATGAAGATTTAGTCATTGACACGGTGTGTAGTATCCTGACCTCACTGCGGCTTGCCCGAAGTCAACACAGCTGCACTCTGGTGTTCTCCACTCCACTCTTGTAGGGATCTCGCTGGGAATCCATACCTGTGTATTATACATCTTCCTTTAAAATAAAAAATCCCCAAAGGAACACCTACTGTGTCTTGTAAGATTAGTGATCTTGGGAACAAGATAAACAATACTAAATTTAAGGCCCCAAACAGATTTTTTTAAAAATGAATGCATAGTGAGAATTTAAAATAGTCACCATAGTGGACTTAGGGGCTAAGAAGATCAACTCAATGCTCCTCAAGGAATATAATGTAAGTGCTAATTATTTTAACCACATATAAATCAGACTGTGGGTCAGAAGTCAGGGACATTTGTCCAATTTACTTTTATTTCCTTCTGAGAGATAAATTGATGCTTTTCACTAAGTGGTTGAGGCACTGTTACTGTTCAGTTCAAAGGTATTTTACTATGGAGTAGATTCCCTGTTGTGCTTCAATACTTTAATGTGTTCAAATAATTGTCTCATCAGCTCTCTGATGTTCCTCCTGTCCCAACTTTAAAGAAACTCCTTAACACAAAATAAATGATTAACTATAATAGTCAAGTGAATGTGTGACTATCATGCAATCTCTATTCAGGATTTTGGGGAATAAAAAATTATAAGCAGCAAATAGTTAACAAGAACCCTGGTGCTGTTTGCAATATATATATATATATATATATATATATATATATGTACACACACTTATATACATATACATATTATATATACACATTATATTATATACATTATATATTATATTATACATGTTATATATACACATATATTATATACACACATATATACATACACATATATATACACATATTTCAATCAGATCAGAAAAGGCTGAGAATTTCTTTCTATATCATGTTCTTAGAACCAATTTATAATTTAGCTGAAAATTAAAATCTTAGATTAGAAACCTAATAATATGAGGAAAAATTATACTGTTAGAAATACAGCAAGCAGGATCAGTAAAATGCTGTCTGATTCAATCACCATATGTATCTGAATAATTGACAAGGAAAAATGAACACTAAAAAATCTGATGCATTTCTAATTTGAATTATGGAGCTGTCAAAGAATATACCATGGAATTCAGGAGAAAGAAAACATTTGTCTTAGAGGAAGTAAAGCCCAAACATTCCTTAGAAGTGAGGACAGTGGGACTTTTTCTTGATCACGGTGGACATGTTATCAGGAGTGACCAATTACTGGAAAAGAACATTACTGAGGTGAGTCCTCTCTGAAAAGGGTTAAACATAGCAACCGTTGGGCTCATGGCACCTCACCGGTCAGTATGTCATAGACATGTATTTACGGAGGGCAACACTGCTCTCCTTTTCTTCTGCGGGCCAGGCTCCTGCATCTGGCGTCTTGGAATGTGGGCCTGTAGCCCATTGGACCTTCTGACCTGGGGACTACCTGGCCTGCCACATAGCCCGTTGATCCTGAGAGCCATTCGAACCTAACATCTGACCTGATGACCCTCCCTGATTGTCTTCCTCCTTCATCCTCCTGGTCCAGCCCCGTGATCCTGCCCTGGCAGCTATGTGACTTGGGAAGATCCTCCAGCTTCCAGTCTGTGGCTGTGGGGGCTTCTATCTGTATGTCTGTCTATCTATCTATCTGTCTGTCTATCTATCTATCAAGCCGACACTGGTTTTGTTTCCTACAAAATCAAATCTAACACAGTTTTTATAAATGAAGGTGGAGATAAAAGCAGGGTGAGATGAAAAAGGGTCTGGTTTGGCATAGCATATTATTATATTATCTTAAGTAGTACATCAGCAAGCCTTTTAAACTATTTTGCTTGGGACCAGAATGTTTTACACGTATTTGTGGTTGTTAGGTACAAGGTTGTACCCTATTTTTTTTAAGTCTCTGGTTGTTAGATGCTGTGAAGTCAGTCCTGACTCATAACTATGTGAGGTACAATTTAACAAAATGCTGTCTGGTCTCGGGCGTCTAGCAGTTGTGATGTTTGAATCCATTGCTGCTACCACATGTCACATCCATTTCATTGAGGGTCTCTCTTCTAAATTCCAGAGCTGTCAAATCCATTCTGACTCATAGCAACCCAAGAGGACAGTGTGTGGTCCCATCACATTGCCAATGCTGTGTATGGTGATAGTTTCAGACTGCTGTCTTTCTTCTAATTGAGTCAGGATTGTACCCAGGAGGGAGCCCATCCTACCCTGACCCATGTGCAGTTCTCGCTTTCCAGGAGAATACCCACCTAACCGTGACCACTACCTGCTCTCAGATGTGAAGGCAGACCTTGGGTCTGAAACAAAATGACCACTTCAGTGTGTGCATCTTGTCTGCACCTCTCTGCCACTTACTCCCAGACTAGTGCTCAGTGGCGGCAGCTCGGCTTCATTCTGGGACAGCCACCGGATGGTGGCCCCAGCAGGAATTTGGTGAGATCACAGACCAACTTTCAGCTTAATGCCCCTGGTGTTCAAGTTTCTTCCCTCCCTGTTTTGCTCTCTTTTTTCACTTTATTCACATCAAAGGACTTGAGTTCAGGAGGGAGGTACTCTCTCATTCAAGCCACATGGCTCCTTAAATGGCTTTCAGGTGACACCAGTAGACTCTTTACTGTCATAAATGTGAACTGTTGGACAATGAGGGTCAGTAAGTCATTAGCCAACATTTGTTGCTTACAACAACTTTTAAAATGTCTACTACCCAGTGATTTTGTGTATTAAGGATGTATGTCAGACTTTTAAAAAACACCAAGGTCAAGGCAAGAGTTACACTAGCTATAATGCTTAAGGTTAGGTGTCAATTTTCCTGTGGGATGATGTTTAATGATTTGGCAGTTACATGATGATGGTTTGTTAATTAGGAATAATGTAGACATTTTCTATTTTTCAATATGATAGATCCCCTTAATTTTTTATATAATGTTGATTTTCCCCTGGTGGCCTCATCTTTGGAAACTAACAATGTCAATAAGTGAGGCAAGAGTACATATAAGTATTTGTAGGGGTTTTTTGCCCTTTTGTTTAGGGACTATTGTAACCTTTCTTAGAAGAAATGGAGAAATGGGTAATAAGAGTTAAGGAAAAAAATGGGAGAATAAATTTTTGGTATGTTTTAGAGATAGATTCCAGACCTGTAGATCAAAGAAGTTTATAACAACAAAATATATTATCTTTCTGACTTCCCCTGAAATTTGAAATCATTAACTGTTAGTTTATGTAAAAATACTGCATTTAATAAAATACATGAAAGATGACTAAATCATAAAATATTATTTCAATTATAAAAAGATGTATCTACATATTCCAGGAAACTTAGATAACATGATAGCCTTTTAATTCAAATGTTCTGGAGAGTGAACTTGTCCAGCTTTCGTCCCTGTAGGTAAACCTATTTTTAAGTCAACACAAACTCCAGCCTTGTACTTCTTTTGTTGCCTCTCATTCCCTTCCAGTCTACTGCTTCTTTGTATTTTTAATAACTAACTCGGGAACATTATCTACTGAAGATTATCTAAGGGACACTATGCATTTAAAACTATTATTCTGTAAGAGAAATACTGCGTGCGGGTCCATTGAACCTATTATCTTCTTGAATGGTGCCGAGGAAAAACGGGACCTGGTGCTATGATAACCAAAGACACCGTAATGACTTCTACTCTCAGACTTTTTGGATACCTTATTTATTCTTCCCCCAATTACATCTTTATATGTCAAGGGCACCAGAGGCAGAAAACAATAACAGCAAGTTGGGAATTCTTTTAATTTAAAATGAATTAAAAAATTAATGTGTCAGTCTGGGTGGACTAGAGAAACAAATTCATAGTCACTCAAATGGGAAGATGGAAGAGCTTTATATACAAGAACAGTAAAATATGGAGAAAATATCCCAACTCAGTCCAGTCCAAGCCCATAAGTCTGATATTAGCTCATATGTCCTATACCAATCTATAAAGTCCTCTTCAGACTCATGAGACACATGCAATGATGCTGAATGCAGGATGAAAACAGGCCAGTGGGTAGAAAGTCTTTGGATCCAGTGACCGTGTAAGCTTCTCAGCGCTGGCAGGGGTGTCTACGTGGCTTCTCCAGCTACAGAGGTCTGGTTGCATCAGCGTAGGTCCGTGTGGCTTCTCCAGCTCAGGGCACTAGCATAGTTCCATGTATCTTGTCAGCTGCAATGTCTCCCAGGAAGTGAGCAGAGAGAGAGAGGTGTCTCAGGCCTCCAAGGAGGAAATAAACCCAATTTCTCAGAAATCTGAGGAGAAAGCCATGCCCACACAGAGGCCTCATTGGCTATGATTTGACTGACAGACTAGACTCCACCTCTTCACTCTTGGTCTTAATCCTCTCAAGTCCCAAATTGATACCAGATTATGTAACTACCACAATTAACTAGTCTAAGATTACAATAATGAAATGTTACTTTTTCTCCTGAAAAACAGATGCTAAACCCCAAATTAGCTAATTGTCATTGAGTTACTCTTTAGATGACAAAATATCTCCCCAGTGGTCTATTTAGAACAAGGGTAGCCCAAATAGGGGTAATCCAGGGAATTACATAAAAAACTAAACTTACTAGTATTGAGTCAATGCTGATTCACAGCGACCCCATGTGCATCTTAGTGACCACTCTGGTTAGAGGAGTAGAAAGTGCAGGAGCTGCACGTGGTTTCAAACTGTGACCAGGCACACTGCTGCCTAACTCATAACCACTACACTATCAGGACCCCATAAAAAATTACACGGAAATGAGGAAACTGAAGTGTTTTCTGCTCACATCCTTCTGCTGAAAGAAATTTTCTTAGACTTTCTCTCATTATTATCAGATGTACATCTGGTCTATTGGCTTAGGACTGTCTCCTGTAAAGAAAGATTATTTTAAAACGAATGATTGGTAAACTTAGGAAAGTAACACAGGCAAACATATTAAGTAAAGCAATAATAATGATCTCAATTTGGCACTTGGTTGTTTTATTGCTAAGATTTGGTTCATATAATTTCTGAACTTCTGCTGAGCCTACGTGAAGACTCCCCTTATTAAACAAATGAAACAAAATAAAAAATTCCAAAATAAATTTATACAGTAAAATTTTCTTGAAATGATGCCCCAGATGTAAAGGAGAAAAGAATGTGCCAACAAATGACTTTGTTACTGCAAAATCATCCTCAAAACCAAGTTCAGTTAATTCATACCTTTGATATTGTCAGAGATATGAATGGGAGGTAAGTCACCCGTTTTCAGAGTCCTCTATGATCATTAAATATTAATAGAAATAACATTAAAATTTATTTTCAATTAAAAGAGCCTTATAGGATTATAGATTAATATAAATCTGAATAATGTTTATGATTTTTACTATAAATTTGAAGAGAAAATTTCAGTTGTCCAAATATTCTGTGCATGTCAAAGTTGCTCAAAGTATATAAAACATATTTAGTATGCTATGAGGCATGTTCTTTAGGCATTTGGTTAATAAAATAAGATATTTTTGATTTAAGCATCACTCATTTCAATCTTACCTGTCACCATAAAATATTCATGTATCTTGAGATATACATATACTTGTTTAAAAGATACAACTTTGTTCCATTTCTAAATTGTTTTAGGGATTCTTGTTAGATTTTTTTATATAATTGCAATCGCTAAATTTATTTTTCATTTTTTTAGGAGAGCTGATGCTTTACAACTTAAAAATTCAATTCTTACTATTTATTATTTCTGAAGACAAGATAGCATATTTCATAGGAAACTTTCAAATTATATTTTCTTTCCAGTATTTTAAGTATAAAGAGCATTTCTCTATAAAATATTAGGAAAAAGTAAAGAGAAATGGTACACTTATGTCAGTATGAAATTTAAAAATTATATACTCATGCTTTGAAGACATATTAATGTTTCTTTTACAATTTCGGAGTTTGAGAGTATAACAATTTTATCCAGAGGATCTGGCAAGTTCGATACTAGTTAGTTGATCCTGACAGATGAAATATTTTTACTATTCTCCCGGGTGATATGCAGATCACATCTCTCAGACTTCTCTATGTCAAAGGTGCTTGTGGATTAGATCAAGAAAGTTTGGTTTCTGAAAGTAACTGTTATCCAATCAAACTTCTAGGAACAACAGAAAAGGCTGGAAAACAGGTGTGAAGGGTATAGAATGTTCCTAGCCAGGACAATCTATCCTTATCTCTTACTTTAGGGAATGATTCCATAGACCATCACCATAAATAAGGTACACGAAGAGTGGAATGCAACTGATAGGTAACATATTTATTTGATATGAATCATTAAAACCATATGATCAAATAACATATTTTTGATTTTCACATTTATCTATATTTCTAATTGCAATTCCCATTCCTATTGAACACTGAGCACAAATATGAATGAGTCATGGTGGTGGTGTTCATTGACGGTCAGTCTGGTGACCGCACTGGTTTAGTCTGACCACTTAAGTTCATGCCACTCAGTTCCTCTGAATAATTATTAATATAAACGATTTAAGGTAAGTGTTTGGTATGAATGATTAAATATTAATATGTAGGCAGCTTAGGTATTTGTGTTTGTGCATGTATATGTGTGCTGTCAACAACTTATTCAATATTGATGAAAAGAAAAGTAACTTAAATTGATCAATGCTGTTGTCCCTTTGCTTCCTTAGGAGAGTAGAATCATATTTCAGATATTTTCTTAGAATGTTTGTGACTGATCTGACAATTTTCTGATATGGGTACAACATTAAATGTTGTATAAGTTTTGAATCTTTTGTATACAATTTAGCGTTTACAGAGACTTTAGGAGAAGCTCCCACACAACTTCTTTAGTTTTATGAATACACTGGAAAGTTAAGTATAGCTATAAAATAAATACAAACTTTCCACACCCACACTGTGTGGCAAGCTATTGTCCGTGAAATTCTTCAGGTCTCACACATCTTTTTTTTTTCCCTTCCTGTTGCAGGAAACATGACTAGGACTATTTGCATTGATTGGTCACTTACTTGCTCCTAGGACCACTGAGAGAATATGTTCTATCAGCTAACAGAACTTTATGTGTTGGACTAAATGGGAAAATTCTTAGAAGGAAAGTAGGTTTTAGGAAGGCTCTTCTTAGTGTGCATTTTCTTTCCATTTCTGGAACCTAACCGTTTCAAGATAGCTCCACAGGTAAAGCTAACATCGTAATCTTGCTGCCTGCGACGGGTCCGAGAGAGCCCGTCGCTGTCCAGCCAACTCCGAGACTGCACTGATTACAGCAATCTTAGATTGATCCCTGCAAGTGCTGACAGGAAGAAACAGTCGGATCTCTTTGCCCAAACCTTTAAAAGGATACAGTGAAAACAAACCATATCATAAACCTCAACTTTGTAGCAGGTCAAACCAAACCAAACTTACTGCCACCGAGTTGATGCCAAATCATAGTGACCCTGTAGGTCAAGGAAGAACGGTCACTGTGAGTTTCTGAGACTGTAACTCTTTATGGAGGGGAAAGCCCGTCTTGCTCCCCAGAACCACTGCTGATTTCAAACCACTGACTTGCAGTTAGCAGCTCACCGTATGATCAATACATAAACAGAGCTCCTTGCAGCAGCGTGGGGAGACAATTCACAATTTTTTTTTCTGTTTGGGACATGTTCATTTAAAAAAAAATTTTTTTTTAAATTTTAACAATTTATTGGGGCTCATACAATTCTTTTCACAGTTCATACATATACATACATCAATTGTATAAAGCACATCTGTACAGTCTTTGCCCTAATCATTTTTTTCTCTTTTCTTCTTTTACATTTTATTAGGGACTCATACAACTCTTACCACAATCCATACATATACATACATCAATTGTATAAAGCACATCCATACATTCCCTGCCCCAATCATTCTCAAGGCATTTGCTCTCCACTTAAGCCCCTTGCATCAGGTCCTCTTTTTTTTTTCCCCTCCCTCCCCATTCCCCCCTCCCTTATGTGCCCTTGGTAATTTATACATTGTTATTTTGTCATATCTTGCCCTATCCGGAGTCTCCCTTCCCCCCTTCTCTGCTGTCCCTCTCCCAGGGAAGAGGTCACATGTGGATCCTTATAATCAGTTCCCCCTTTCCAACCCACTCACCCTCCACTCTCCCAGCATCGTCCCTCACACCCTTGGTCCTGAAGGTATCATCCACCCTGGATTCCCTGTACCTCCAGCCCTCAAATGTACCAGTGTACAGCCTCTGTCCTATCCAGGCCTGCAAGGTAGAATTCGGATCATGGTAGTTGGGGGAGGAAGCATCCAGGATCTGGGGGAAAGCTGTGTTCTTCATCGATACTACCTCACACCCTAATTAACCCATCTCCTCTCCTAAACCCCTCTATGAGGGGATCTCCATTGGCCAACACTTGGGCCTTGGGTCTCCACTCTGCACTTCCCCCTTCATTTAATATGATATACATATACATATATACATATACATATATACATATACACATATATACACATACATACACACACTTATATCTTTTTTTTTTTTTGCATGATGCCTTATACCTGGTCCCTTGGGCATCTCGTGATCGCACTGGCCGGTGTAATTCTTCCATGTGGGCTTATTTGCTTCTGAGCTAGATGGCCGCTTGTTCACCTTCAAGCCTTTAAGACCCCAGACACTATCTCTTTTGATAGCCGGGCACCATCAGCTTTCTTCACCACATTTGCTTGTGCACCCATTTGTCTTCAGCGATCCTATCATGGAGGTGTGCAGTCAATGATATGATTTTTTGTTCTTTGATGCCTGGTAACTGATCCCTTTGGGACCACTCGATCACACAGGCTGGTGTGTTCTTCCATGTGGACTTTGTTGCTTCTGAGCTAGATGGCCGCTTGTTTATCTTCAAGCCTTTAAGACCCCAGTCACTATCTCTTTTGATAGCCGGGCACCATCAGCTTTCTTCACCACATTTACTTGTTCACCCGCTTTGGCTCCAGCCGTTGTGTCGGGAATTCACAATTTTTAAATAGTGATCTGAGGACCTCCAAGCTACGGCGGAAGAAGGAGCATAGTCGAGAGGAAACAGTTTACATTCCCACAAGGGACTGTCCGACCATCAATTGATGTTGTTTGTCATTACTTCAGGAGGTGTCCGCCTGGTACCCCTGAAAGTCGCAGTCTCCATGTTATCCAATGGCCCGGTTTCCGGTTTCCTCTTTCCTGAAACCATGAATAATTCAAAGGTTTAAAATAACTTCTACTATTGACGAGGGAGTTGTTGCATATATCCTGGGTCACTTTTGTCAAATGAAATCTCAACAGACAAAAATCCCAAACTATGTTATATTTCCAGAGTTCGATAACAGCAAGCTAACTCGTTCAACCCCTCTGTCAACAATATGTAGCCTGGTCCATACTATGTTACACTGTGCTTTAAACATATATCATCATGAGAAACATCTACTGAACTTCACATCCTATTCTGGTATTATGAATAATTTGCTGTATTCTCTGGGCTGCTTGTCTATAGTGGACAACTCCCCATTCTACAGCAGTCTGCAGAAGGTAATTCAGATGGTAGAGCACACTTAACCCCATCCAGTGCATTCAATTGAGCAATGAATGACAGATCATGCCAAGGGAAATTGGCTTTTTTTTTTCACGTAAAATTCAGCTGTGAGGTCCAACAAGCATTGCTTAAACAGGCTGCTTGTCACCATGTAACGGTTTATTCAATGTGATCAGGGGAAAAAAATCTCCCTCGCTTAATGCAGTTCACCTAGGATCCTAAAAATGCAGTCTTAGGGAATTTTTATAACTTGCCACATTGCTCAAAGGTATTTTGGGCGTGGCTCTCGCCTAGGAGAGTCTTCCCTTACTTTCCGGTCAGTGATTAAACTCTAGGCCCTGCTAGCTGGTCACGCATCAGAGACATCCTGAGATTGAACTAGAAGAATCTCACTGTTTGCTTGCTCATGGTCACACATCCTTTCCCATGGTTACCCTGAAACCGGAGTTAGTGTAAGGCTTCAGTACATGGCTCCCCAAAGTACAAGTCCCAAAGTACAATGTATATTCTGAACCAATTCATCGAGACAACGTCTCAGACAGAACACTACTAAAGCAGCCGGGTGGTGTGGACCTCTTTACTGGTACCTGCTTCTAATAAAAACTTCTCTTTCTTCATCTCACCTAGAGCAAGTCAATTGTTGTGCAGCTCCAATGCACACGCCTGCATTTCAGGCAGCAGCTCTAGGCGGGTGGTGGGGACTTGGGCGTTAATGAGGGTTGCCGCAGTAGCCTCAGGGGATCACTCTTCTAAGATGACATTGAAATCTAGCTAAAGGATTTCCGATCTAGACCTAATCAATATTAAAATATGTCAATGCTTTTTTGAGCCAACTTTAATGATCCAAACTATATAAAGGAGTTATTAAAAGTAAAGGTGTATTGCATTTTTAATATGTGTTTGCTCTTTGGCTACAGAAACAATTTCTTTTTATAATTTGTCTACCTTCTGAGTTCACAAAGTATACATAGAACTTAACGTTGATATTATCAGTAAGCTATTAAAATTTTGTCTCTTCCTTATGTTATATGCCATATAAACATTTCAATTTTTTTCTTGTTTCTGAGTCACTTTTTTGGGGTGTGTTTGTATGCTTGTGAAGCTGTTTATATAACCAACAGGGGTCGTTTTAATAATGTATTTTATTTGGTCACTATTGTTGAGAATACACATAGTAAAACATACGGCAGTAAAAGTCCCTACCAGTATAATTCAGTGACATTGACTCCATGTTTCAAGTAATTAACCGTTCTCACCCTCTTTTCTCTTTCTTTTTTTTTTTTCTGTTTTCTGAGTTGTTCCTTTTCCATTAATATAAACTTATTGCTCCCTTGGTTTTTATCTAATCATTTGAGTTTCTATTGTTAATTTGATCCATGTTTTCAGGAGAGCGCATTCCCTGGAAAAGGACATCATGCTTAGTAAGTTCAAGGGCAGTGAAAAAGAGGAATGCAGCGCCCCAGCCAACTGTGAGTTACCTGAGATGCCTGGCAATAACTCCTGAAGACTGGAGATTGAGTCATCAGGGAAAGGGCGGGCAAGCGCCAAGAAGATACGGAAGACCCTCCTGAACTCCTCCACTCCCAGGTTTTTAGTTGCATGCCAAAGGGGAAAGTCTACAAAGGTTCAAATACACGTGGCAATTCGAGGGTGCAATGACATTAGGGGCAAGATGTTTTCATGATTCATAAATAAGTATTCTTCCACGCAAGCAAAATTTGACCTGATGGAGTTCCTTTTGTCTAAGCAAATGTCTCCTTCTCACTCAGTATTTGTTCCAAGTTCTTGGAACATGCGAACAGTTATGCCCTCCAGGTTTACTCTTACTCTCGGCACCCAGTCAGTCCTCTCTAGGGGCGTGGGGCAAGGTTTCCCCACAGAGGAAAGACCCCAAGAGAGGCGTTGTCACAGTGGCTGCAACTAAATGGGCTCTAACATAAGAACGATCTTGAGGAATGCACTGAATGGGGCGGTGTTTCCTTTTGTTGCACATAGGGTTGCTATGGGCTGGAACAGATAACAACAACAAAGTCTTTAAAAAGCATCATGCTCAAGGCAGATATTCTTTACTAGATAAGCTATTGTTTTGTTTTAAGAAGACTTTAGGATACTTTTTTTTAAATCATGTCTTAAAGATTATCCCAGGACAAATTAATCATTTAAAAAAATATATATTTATTTCAGTAAAATGTGTTTGGAAATATCTGCTTTTACTAGATATAAAGGGTTCCTTAGAGGAACCACTATCACCCTTATGTGAAGAGCTAATGTTTTGCTCCCACGTGACATTTTTCTATGTTTACTTTAATACTAACATTTTAAGAAAAGTAATACACTATTGACCCCCTGTTTGATGGTCATATTTCTAAGGGTTGCTATATCTTCCTTTGATATATATTTATTTTGCTTTTCAAACTTACTGACAAGTTTTCTAATCATTTATGCACAATTCATCTACTGTCATAAGAATGAAGTATCAGAGCTATGTCCTTGGCTTTTGTGGAAAAATAATGATCAATAGAGCATGTTATATTTCCTTTGATCAAAATAGCATTTAATTTAGAACATCCAGAAACAGAACTAAGTGGCTTGAGGCTACATTGCCCTCTGCCACACAGAAGTAATTCAAAATCATTTAGTAAGCTTATGACTGACTTTGTTCTTGTCACTTTTAAGAAATGATTAATAAAGCATAGGGTATCAGTAGTAGAGGTGACATGATAATGTCTTTCATTAGTAGAACAATGTCAATTAGCTTTAAGTTAGAAATTAAACCTCTAAGACTTCCCTAAATTTTTGTCCCCTGTACTTCTACAGTGAGCACAGGCGATATCATGGTTATACATTGGGCTGCTAGCCACAAAGACAGCAGTTCAAATCCACCAACTGCTTTGTAGGAGAAAGATGGAGCTTTCTACCCTGTTAGGAGTTACAGTCTCAGAAATTCACAGGGACAGTTCTACCCTGTTCTGTGAAGTCACTATGAGTCAGCATTTAACTGATGGCAGTTAGTTTGGTATTGGTTTGGTATTAAAAAAAAAAAAGACCCCTATTGGTAATTAAAGTGTTTTATCATCTAAAGGTTAGTGGTTCCAACCCACCACTGGTCGACAGGAGGAAGGTATGGCAGACTATTCTGATCTATCGTGTCTTTATGAATCAGAATTGAAATGGTAGTTTTTAGATTAAAATCAGGAACACAGCAACCTATAATTTATGAATGCTAATCCTAATTGCTAAATATTGATCTTAAATTTTTCAGGTTGGTATAATCACCTGAAATATATTAAAGAACTGAAATTATTTTAAATGAGAGTTGAAATTAGCAAAGATGCAGAGAGAATTATCTACATTGTATATCAGAGATATCAGTTAGAAAATAATGAAAGGTAATACAGTCATCAAAATGTTTCATAAAATTTATTGGCATATTTAAAGTGTTCTTTATAGAATAAAAAAAGAGGATATAAACTGCTTGCTTGCATGTAAATAAACATGATACATAATGTAGGAAATAAAAAGTTACATTAAAAACTCTTAGAAGGAATAATAGGAACATGTTCAATCTATCAATATTAAGGGCTTTTTTTGCTACAAATATATTCTTGAATGTGATGAAGCATACAAGAAACAAAGTCATGATAGCTTCTTATATTTAACCAAACATTTTGCCGGGATTGAGTAAATGGGTTTAGAGGGACAGAAAAGATTATAATCTCATAAAACAAAGGGAACTTCAAGGTCAATTGGCATAACGTAGTTCAGAAAACAATGCTCTGAATCTTACTTTGGTTAGTAGGGACTAGAGTCCTAAAAGATCATGAACAGCCATCTAAGGTGCATGCATTTGTCTCTTCCCATTCATAGGACAGAAGTCTGATGAATACTGAACGGCACATGGAAACAGCTACTCCTGTGGACTAATGGACTATACAACTTCCATCTCCACACCCTTGACGCCAGAACTAGATGAGGCCTTGCAATCACCACCAAGTACTTTGGAAAGGATAAAATTAGAAGATTCTGAATAGAATGGTACCCAAAAAATGGAATAAAATTCAAAATCATGACAGAGGTCAGGCATAGTGTTTGGGTAGAGCTTGGGGGTCTTCAAGATCATGGTCCTTAGCTACCCTTCAAAATAATCAACTATTTAAGATAAAAAGGGGGCAGCATTTACACAAGGACAAAATCCAGAAAGTTATAAAAGGAGGAAGAGGATTAGTCTGGGGGGGGGGGGAGTGTGACATGCGATGGTACGTCAAAGTGACTCATTGGATGAGTTACAGATATCAAAAAAGTTTTATGCAAAAGTTTCAGTTACAGATACACGTATACACATACCCTCTGTCAAATCTCTCTCTACACATGTTCATGAACATACTCTCTATCAAGTGTGTCTACCAAGTGTCTATTTCTAGTTCATTACTTTTGCAGGATTGTGTATAACAGTATTTACCTCTGTTTCCTTTAAGGCTTGCAGACCTCCGACTGACTTTTCCCCCCTCCCCCCCGCCACCATCATTTTTGACTCTCCTCCTTACCCGTTACCCAAGTTAACACTTGTCTACTTGTCTATCTTCTGACTTACGGCTTCCCTTTCCTAGCTGTACCTCCTTTCCCTAGTAACCATCAAAGAACGTTTCTTTGAATGTGAAAACATTTTCTTCACTTTTTGTAATAGTGAATCGGGGTCTCCTCTAATATTTTCCCTAGTTTGATTGGCTAATGTACTTGGCAAAATGTCTTTCAGGTCCATCCATGGTATTAGGTGATTCATCAGTACGGTTCATGTTGCGTTGGTGTTCATGTGCTAAAGCTTCATCACACTTTAATGGATGGACATTACCATCTTTTTTTGCTCTGGTGAATAGTATTTTGATGAACAGAGGTCTGCATGCCTCTATTTATGTTGAAGCTTGTTTCCCTGTGGTATACATCAAGTGAAAGGACTCAGGCAATATGCGATTTCTCTATTCCCAACTTATGAGGATGCCTCATTCTGTTTTGCACAGTGATTGCGCCATTTTACTGTCCCACAAGCAGCCTATGAGCCTTCCAGTCTCTCTGCACCCTTGTTTTTGTTTTCTGTTGTTGTTGTTTTAACTTTGCTATTAACACTGAAGGGCAGTGATAGCTCATTGTTTGATTGGCTTCTCCAGAATGGCTAATGGTCATGGCTACTTCTTTGCATGCTTGTTGACCACTTTAATATCTTCTTTGGTGAAGTATCTGTTCATGCTTTCTGCTCATTTTTAATTGGATTATTCGTCATCTTTTTGTAGAGATGTTGTCATTTTCTACAAGTTTAGAGATTCATCCATTAGTCAGTTTGTCGTTGTTAATTTGTTCCAGCCCTTGACTTCTCTTTTTGCTCTCTTTGTGAGACCTTCTGATGCACAGATGTGTCTAATGTTTAGGAGATCCCAGTCATCGAGTTGTCTTCTGCTCTTTATGTGGTTTTTGTTATGTTTGATGGTGTACTTATCCCATGTGTTAGGGCTCCTATGTATTTCCCTAATTTTCCAATGATTATCTTCATGGTTATAGGTTTTACATTAAGTCTCTGATCCATATTGAGTTTGTCTTTTCATATGGTGCCAGAACTGGATCCTGTTTGTATATCCAGCTTTACCCCACCATTATTATTTCATCCCCCATGTGTTTTTTTTATTAAAATTAAGGGTAATAGCTTTGTTTCATTCAAGTGATGGCGTTCTAATTCCAGCTGAGGAATTGTACATTTTACTTCTCTTTTTCCTCCTTTTCCTCTTCCTCTTCATTCTCCTTATAATCTTTATTTTTCTCTGTGATAGTTAGGTTTATTGTGCCAACTAGGCCTCTGTGGGAACATGGGGATGGAGTTTAATCAGGTGGCAGCTTGATTGGAGGACAGGCAGGATAAATTCTTTCCAAGACTGGCCTCTCATCTCTTTTTCTCCCTGGTGATAGAACCAATGTATTGTTGTTTGAGGTAGTCCTTTGCCTCAATCCTGTGCTGTATTACCCATGGGCAGAGCCAACCTGTGGATCTCATTGCTTTGCTATTCATCTCTACAGCTAGTGGCTCATCTAAGACCTGTTTTGCCATTCTGCTGGTGGATCATGTCACCTGTGTACCTTGCTGGAACTTGAGAACATTTTAGGGCCTGCTTTGACACACTTCTGTGTAGGAATCAGAAAGATTTCTCCCAAATTGTCTTTCCCAAATATATGCCAAAACTAGCTGCTTACTACACATGGTAAATGACTACACTTGGAGGCCAATGAAAAGTAGGTCAGGTTATTCTCCCTAAAGGTTATCAATCTAGAGCAATCAGACTGTATAGTCTGTCTCACCCTTTTTATGTAGAGAGCACTTCCTTCTGATATGGATAGTAGTAGATTGTTTCCTTATAGGAGAGCCCAGGAGGTCAAGTCCACTCAAGAATGACCAAGGTTAGGCCACCATCATGAATCTAGGGTCCGCCCTTCTTGTCACATGTATGCCCTTAATCCCTCCCCTTCCTACTATGTGCACACCCCTACGTCATCCCCTTCCTATCACGCTTATGCCCATTGTACATCCCCTTCCTATTACTTGTATGCCTATTGTACAGCCCCTTCCTATGACATGTGTGGTTACCTGTAATCACACCTCCTAAGTAACTATAAGCCTTGGTTAACAATAAATCATCCGACCCCACCTCACTCTCCTGCCCTCAGCCCACGCTGTGCACGGATCTGGCTGGTAAGATCATGTGATTGGATCTGGCTAGTAAGATCATGGCCGTCCAGGAGGTGAGCATGCTACCATGAAATGTGTCTGACTTCTTTATTTGACGTTCTCTCCCAATTTATCTATGCTTTTATTATATTCTTTATATATTTCTTAACTATATAATTGCTCCTATTGAACCCATGATTAGTTGTGGGGGACTGGATTCCCCCACACTCCTCTGCTACTGACTGTTGCTGCCTGTCTTGCCTGAGGGCAGACTCCACTGTCTACTTCCTTAACCTTTGACCTGCAACCTGCTTGAGTTGAAGGATGTTCAACATGTTAATTGTTCCATGAACGTGAGTTGAACTGAGCCCTCTGTACTGCTAAGTAATAATGCACTCCAGATTTCATTCTGTACCCATTTCCCAGCTTTAAAACACAGGGGTCTATTCAGTCATCATGGAAGTAATATGAATGTCTTGTCTTTCTCCGCTCAGCCTTTTCACTATCTCTGGTCTCTTCTGTTGATAGGAAAGGGTCTCCTATATGCTCTTTACTTTATTTTTTGCTACAGAGTTATGAATGGGGAAATCTGTTTCCACCCCTCCATTATGATATAATTCTGGCAGATTATTAACATCACCACCTCTTCTCTCTTTGCCAACCTCTGTCTGCCTAGCAACATTATTATCAGGGAAAACAGGGTAAGTGTCTGACAGTCTGAAGGCAGCAGCCTGCTCATGTGTAAGTTCCAGTTGAGTATATTTTTTGAAAATTAAAACAACTCCTCCTGAACCAAAATATAGCCTTCAGTACAACATTGAGTAAATATTTTGAGTAATGACATTAAAAAACCACATACATGATACATGACAAAGGTATTTGAAAAGATAGGTGGGAAGGAAAAAGATGAATGTGAATGTCATAAGAGACTGAAGCTTGCTCTTGAATATAGACTAGCTAACACAAATGGAAAAATTATGAAGTAAACAAGTTGGACAGAAAATGTCAAAAAGGAAGCTCAAGAAAACAGAGTAAAGCATTGTAACAAAATGTGCAAAGACTGGAGTAAGAAACCCAAAAGGACTAGCATGCTCACCATATCTCCAGCTAAAAGATCTGAAAGAAGAAGAAGACGAATACTATATTCAAGCCTGAAGTTGAAATATTGGAAGATTTTATGGGAAAAATAGAGAATGATACATGAAACATCAAAAGAAGATGTAGTGAAAACAAAAACTCACCATTCCAAAAGTACTTGGTCAACATTCAACCACTTCAAGAGGGGACATATGACAATGAACAATAGTACTGAGAGGAGGAATCCAAGCTGCAGCAGCCAAATAGGACCCCCGAGATGAATAGAATACAGATTTTAAAATTAAAATAGTAATAATAAAGCACTAAAGCACTCACTAATCTACGTCAAGAAATTTAGAGGACAGACACCTATCAAACCAAGTAGAAGCAATCTATATTTTTGCTCATCCCAAACAAAAGTGACCCAGCAGAATGTGGAAATTAATGAGCAATATCATTAATAGCATATGCAACCAAATTTTTGCTGAAAACCATTCAACAATGGTTGCATGGATACAATGACACATAGATACCAGGGATTCAAGCCAGATTCAGAAGAGGACTCAGCATAAGGTCTATTATTGCTGACATCAGATGGATGTTGGCTCAAAGCAGAGAGTACCAGAAAGATGTACTTGTATTTTATTGTTTTCAGATAGCATTTAGAAGAGTGGTTCTCAACCACTTGACCCCTTGGGGGTCAACCAACTCTTTCACAGGGGCCACCTAAGACCACCAGAAAACACACATTTCTGATGGTCTCAGGAACCAAGACAACGCTCCTCTATACGTTGCCAGGCAGGTCTGCCCATGTACAGCTATGCCTACATACGAGTACCCAGCATGAAACTGTTATCTATGCTGAACCGAGCTTCAAGACTAAATTTCATTTCTTTGTCATTGGAAATAAATATTTCACAATATATAATTTCATTCTGCTTTTGTGATTAATCACTATGTTTTAATTATGTTCAATTTGTAACAATGAAAATACATCCTATATATCAGATATTGACATTATAATTCACAAGAGTAGCAAAATTACAATTATGAAATAGCAATGAAAATACTTTTATGATTGGGGGTTACCACAACATGAGGAACCATATTAAAGGGGTGGGGCATTAGGAAGGTTGAGACCACTGATTTAGAAGAAGGGGAATTCCAAAAACTTCATTGTGCCCATGTGGAACCTGTATATTGGTCAAGAGTCAGTGACTTAACAGAATAAAGGAATATTGCATGATTTAAAATCAAGAAGTTATGTCTCAGGCTTGTATCATTTCACCATGCTTATTCAATCTTGATGGTGAACAAATAATGCAAGAAGCAGGGCTGTATGTAGAATAGCATGGCTGCGGGACTGGAGGACGTCTTTCAAACCTGATGACGCAACTTTACTTGCTTCAAGTATAAAGGACTTGAAGCACTTACTTTGAAGATGAAAAGTTATAGCAACTCAATGTAAAGAACACCAAAATGCTCACACCTGGAAGAATGGGAATGATCATGACAGAGATAAGATTGAGTGGTCAAGGATTTCATTTTACTTCAATCCACAATCAATGCTCATTACTGCAACAGTCAAAAAGTCTAATATTAGGTTTTTTCGAGCAAATCTGCCTTCAAGATTTTTTTCCCAAGCGTTTTAAAGAACAAACATGTTACTTTGGAGACTAGGGTGCTCTTTCCTGAGATAATGTTAATTGTGCCAACATGGCCAATGAACACATGTGAGATTAATTGAAGGGCAGAGAGATAAATGGCTTGGCAAGCATCACCTTTCTTGTCTCTTGATCGCTCATGATCAGACCAGTGTGCGGCTGTTTTGCTTCTCTTGTGCTTCAATTTGCAGCTACACTACCTTTGGGACACCTAACCCATGGACTGTGTCACTGTAACTTGAGGTTCCTTCAAGACCTGCTTCGCCACACCCTTGGAATTTATATCTCTTGAGCTGGGGACTGTCAGACCCTGTCATCTGGCTGACTGCTGGTGACCTGCCTTGCTGTTTGCTGCCTGTGCCTAGCCTGAATCACTCTACAGAGGACTACCCGGCGGCCCTGAAGACTTGAAAGACTGCCAGTGTCTCACAACTGTCTCATGGGAGTGAGTTGCCACTGAGCCATTTGTACTGCTTTGTAATTTAATTAACTGTTTATTTATCTTATTTATAGCTATATCTTTCTCTATGTAATTATTAGTGTTCTGGTTTTGTTTCTCTAGAGAATCCTCTCTAACATACTTCCTCAACCCACTGTATTTTTAATTGCCTCACATGCATTTAAATGACAGATAATGGATAATAGGAACAGGAAAAGAACTGATATTTTTGAATTATGGTGTTAGCAAACAATATTGAAAGTACAACAAATTGTCAAAAAAAACACTAATATGTACTGGAGGAAATACAATCAAAATGCTTCTTAGAAATGATACGGTGAGACTTTGTCTCACATCCTTAGGACATGCAGCAAGGAAAGTTGCAACCCCGGAGAAGGACATCAGGATTGGTGAAGTCAAAGCCCGCAGAAACGTGGAAGACTCTGGACTAGCGAGATCGACACAGTGGCTGCGACAACGGGCTCAAACATAGCAACTGTGAGGAACGTGTAGGACCAAGCAGTAATTTATCAAATTATGCATGGATGGATGTGTGGATTGTGATAACGATAACAGCTGTATGAGCCCCCAATAAAATGATTAAAAACAAGACCAAGGAACTTCCATCTTAAGGTGATTCCACCTGTGTTCAAGTAAAGCTGTTCCCATAGGGGTGTCACTGAAACTTTTTTTCAGAAATGAATCACCGGGTCTCTGAGATGTCTCTGAGTGGCCTTGACCATTCTGCTTTTTGAGCAGTTGATAAGCATGTTAGGTGTTTGCACCAGGTGCTAGAACGGAGGTCACACTGAGAATTCAGAGAGCCAGAGAGGGGCATCTAATTCTGTCTGGAGTGGAAGCAGGAAGTCAAGGAAGGCTTCCTGCAGGAGATGCAGGTTGAGCTGAGTATTTAAAGATAGTGGCGGATGTCAGGATGTAAGAGGTAGAGAGAAGAGGTGAAAGAGCGAGGCATGACATCAGAGACAAACAAACCACCGGGGACA
Source organism: Tenrec ecaudatus (assembly GCF_050624435.1). Lineage (NCBI taxonomy): Eukaryota > Metazoa > Chordata > Mammalia > Afrosoricida > Tenrecidae > Tenrec > Tenrec ecaudatus. The sequence goes on from NC_134545.1 coordinate 68,940,042, forward strand.
GGGTGGGCTAGGTGCCATACTGTTGAAGCAAAGTTTCAAGCAATGTGAGACCAAAGCATAAAGCAAGGAGTGAGGGCCTTGGGAACCCAGGGAGAGAGTTCGGTATAGGAGGAGAGAAGAGAGTTCAGGAAGTCTTCAAGCAGGGAAGTGCTGGGGCCACATTTAGATGCTAGGAAGAGCAGGCTGCTGGTCCATAGGGAGGAGAAAGTAAGAGAGAGGTGGGTGGGTACTAGTCCTCCCAATCCAGTCTCTGGAACATTCACTTGTTGCTGATTTTTAATCATTTTACTGGGAGTTCTTGTAGAGAGTATAACAATCCATACGTTAAGATCAAGCATAATTGTATATTTGCTGCCACCATTATTTTCAAAATATTTTCTTTCTTCTTGAACTCTTTGATATCAATCCTCTTTATTCCCTCCCTTCCCCATAATTCCTTGACTGCAATTACTCAACCCCGCTCTGGTTGTTTGAAGGCCGCTGTGTTGCGGTGGTTAGCTACCATCAAGTTGGGGCCAACTTATTGCAACCAGAAGTACAACAGAATGCAACACCACCCGGGCTTGTGCCATCCTCACTATTGCTAAGTTTGAGTCTCTTGTTGCAGCCACTGCGTCAAGCCATGTCCTGCAGGGCCTCCCGCTTTGTCTCTGACCCTCTACTTTACCAAGAGTGATGTTCTTCTCCAGGGACCAGCCCCTCCTAATAACAAGTTCAAAGTTCCTGAGATGAAGCCTCTCTGTCCTTGACTCCAAGGAGCCCTCTGGGGGCGTATAAGATGCAAATGAAGGAGTGTGGCTGTGCTCCAATAAAACTTTATAATAGACATTTAAAAAAATTGTAACTAGGTTCACTATGAGTTGGAACCAACAGACACTACCAACAATTAACATATAGGTCAGAAAAAGAGTCTGACTGGTGCTGTTGGTTAGACACTGGACTTCTAAATTCAATGTTGGCAGTTCAAATCTTCCAGCCGCTCATCAGGAGAAAGATGAGGCTATGCTTCCTGAAAGAGTTACCGTCTAAGAAACTCTTAAGTCACTGTGAGTCAGAATTGACTTGATAGTGGTGGGTTTGGATTTCGTTTACAAATCACAAAAAGAACACGAGTGCTATAAAATGGCAAATTCACTGTTAAGATGACTTAGCCACTGTCAAGTTAGAAGGCACAATCCACAAAAGATCACTCTTTCTCATACCCATTTCAAAGCTAGAGTTTCTCCAACCCCCTTCAATTTTAATAACTGGCTGCATGGTCTCATACTCACCTCACCCAAAGATATTGGACTCACTGTGATAAGAATTATTGGCAAAAAAAGAATTATTGGCAATGATACACTTCCATATTCACCAAAGGAAGATATGCATAGGCCGTTAGATGAGCATGAAGCTTCTAATTTTCTTCTTCCCACAGAATGAGAACAGTGTTACTCTCTTGTCATCAAGTGTGACAAATTCACAGAGTATTATAAACCAGAGAGAGACACTCAAGCCTAGTTTTCAGAATTTTTATTGAAATCCCCTTATATCACATGATTGACTGTTTTATCTCCAGGCGCTCCAGAGTCCCCATCCTCTACCAACCTTATTATTATTTGGCTAGCCCAAGGCCCTCACCACCATGGCTCGAGTGTTCTTTAGAAGTGAGGGTGTTGAGGCTTTGTCTCACAGAGTCTAGACAGACTATCAACGAGACTAGACCTAGAAAAGGACATCATACTTGCTAACATGGTGGGCAGCAAAAAGAGGAAAACCCTCAACACGCTGGGTTGACACAGTGGCTGAAACAAGAGGGTCAAATACAACAATATCTGTGATGATGTACGGCACTGGGCATTATTCTGTTGTGAATTGGGTCTTTAGGAGCTGAAATTGACTCAATGATACTTAACAACAAAAAAAAGGCTCCCAGTTTCAAAAACACATTCTGAAAAATTATAGGGCACATTCCAGACCTCTATTTGGTCCTGATTAATTTATGTACTACATACTTAGTTAAAACTTTTATTCTCCATTCTCTATTATGCAGAAGCTATATGTGAGCACTCTAAGAATGAATAAATTAATAATACAACTGTATTAATGAGTTCACATTTTACTTCTGGAGATAGTCATTTTTTTCTGGGTACAAAGATTGAACTTGAAAATTTTCCTTAATATTCTGTATGTTTTGGGGTAGGGTGAAACGACTGTCAGAGGTAAAAAATAAATGCATATTTAACAGAATTGGACAAAAAGACTTTTATTGAAGAATGTTATAATATATCCAGGTGTCTTAGAAAAATGTACTTAGTTCTGGTAATGTGCTTATAAATGAATCACTGATGAGAGGTTCATAAGAGAGTTACAAAAATTTCAAATATTAAGTACTTCTTTTCATGGACATTCCGCTTTTGTGTGATACTGGCACAATCACACAAAACAGGATCATATAAGTGACTTAATAGTTTCTATTAGGTATTTTTATTAAGTTGTTAGTAGCTATTGTTTGTCAGGTGATTAATGAATGCCTTGTAATTAAAAGTTGGCTTTCACAAAATATTGTAATTTATAGGAGTATTTGAATCCAGATAATAGGTCACTTACTATTGTTCCCATTATACATTTTAAAGGCAGCCATTTTCCAATGGCTTTAATTACATTTAGGGTAATTTTAATTTGATTAAGATTTATAGAATCCAATTCACCACCTTTCAAAGAAAATGAAAGACTCAATAGAGTTGCAATTAAATATAAAATAGAGACACAGAGACAAAAGAAAGTAATGTGCAAATAAGCTAGATTCTTTTGTTTGTTACTAGCCTCACTTCCATGTTAATTGTAATTTAAAGTAAGAAGTCAGCAAAACACACTGTATAAGTCTAACTCACAGAATTACTTTAAGAAAATAATACCTGCAATTTTCTTTTTAATGAAATTTAAGAGATAAAAAGAAGGTTTATTTCACGAGTCATGTCCTTATGCCATGTAAGAATTATTTATATTTTTTAAATTAAGCAGAATTATGCCCATTCTCATTTATAGACATAGTAAGTTTTCAAAGGCTGAGTGGTTATGTGGAAATGAATGATGATTGCAACATTTTATAACTACCAAGGTACATTATTACATTGCTGCCAATCTACTCAGAATCATGGCCAGTCAAGCTGCTATGTGGCCTTAACAGCCAGTGTAATTTTGGCCTCATACCTTGGTGTTCATTACTTGCAGACATATTTCACTAATGTGCATAATAATTGGATGGGAGCATTTTTGCTATTGGGTATGTTAAAAGTCATAAAAAATAAATAGTAAGTGAGGAGAGGCCTTATCAATTTTTTCTTATCTGTCTAGCAATTAACCACTACATCATCAGGACTCCTTAGATAAAGATTCAGAAAAATGGGAAAATGTTAGTGCTAGAATTGGGCTCAGCCTGCAATATATTTCCATTAAAATGAAAATAGACTAATGTTGAGTCAGGTCTGTGAGATTCGAGCATAGTTAGCTTAGCTTAGAATTGTTGTATGAATAGTGGGTTAGAGAAAGTTGATTCATTTGCTTCTGTTCCTCCAGAGACACTGCACGGTCATGTGTCATCCTTAAAATTGTTACTATGCCTGAGCACATTGTTGTAGCCACCGTGTCACTCCATCTCATTGAGAACCTTCCTCTTTGTCACTCACCCTTCACATTGCCTAGCATGATGTCCTTCTGCAAGGACTGACTTCTTCTGAGGATATGTCCAAAGAATGTAAGACAAAGTCTTGTCATCCTGCCTCTTAGGAGTATTCTGGAATGAAAGCTATGGAATAACTCCGGTGCAAGACTGCAGACACCTTAGGGACTGTCCTAACATGGTCCCATCTTGAGGACCTGCTGGGCTTACAAGCAAGGCCTTGGGCACTCCCAAGGTCTCAAGTGGAAGACTGGGGTCTGGACTCCCTACTCATCCTGGAATATAATCTTACAGGTATGTGAACCTTGTCAGTTGCACAGACCCTGGTGACAGTTCCTCTTTATCTTCCTAGATAAGCTGTACCTCTTGCTCTCTCTCCAGCCAGCCACCTCTGAGTCTCACTTTCTGTATGTCCCCCAAATCCATGTGTCAACATCATTTGATCTCTCTGGTCCTTAGTGAGTGAACCGCTTTGCCCTTGCTAAGGATTTCCCCAAACTGAAGCTAATCCCCAATCACAATAATATTAGAATGTGTTTCTTTTGCTCAGGTGTTTATACTAACAATAATGAAACTACTTTTCTTCGGATCGAACATTGAGAGAACGAATGGTACTGCGTAAATGTCTTACCTCTGATTTTTATACCAAAATGAATCAAATCATATTTAGTTGATCATATCTATAAAGGAAACGCTATGATCAAATAACTTTGGAAGTGCTGTAGCCAATTCCCCCATCTTAGAAATCAATATGTATATCAGACCAGTGTTTGTAATGACACCTGTTTAACTTTGCTTTCCTCGGCATTTCCAAAGCATATTTAGCACAAGTCTTCATTTTAGCAATCTATGCTAATAAACAAAATCTGGGGACTCTGGTTGCTCACTGGTGAAATCATTTGTGTGGACATCAGTCTCACCTTGCTTATTCATCAGAAAATCTTGTGCTGCTGGTGAAAATAACACAAATTCAAAAAATTTTCAGCTTTACAGATATTTAAAATAATATTACATAAATATCCAATAGTTTATATATTAATATACACATATATATAGCATTGGTATCTATTTATATTTAACCAAATTAGTTCATGTAGTAATTAAAGGCTATCATATGCATAAATTTATCTTTGCAATTATTCAGTCTAATTTTCCTTTGTTATTTATTTTCTATTTTTTAAAACAGTTTTATTGACCCTTCACTCCTTTGTGTTCATTAGTTTTCATGTGTGCCACCTCAAGCAGGGTGATGCACTGCTAATAATGGCTATGTGGTTGTTGACCAAGTCATCTCTGTAGTAATTACATGAGTTAATGTCAGACAATGTATAGGAAATGGAATTTAAAGATAATGAATGTTTTTGTTGAACTTTTACAAACCTTCTAATATATAAAATGGAATTGTAAGATACACACAATTGTTTATTGTTACTGAGTTTTTGCAAAAATAATTGACATTTCTTTACTGGCTTTCACAATAGAGTAACTTAGAGCATTTGAATTTACCCCAGGAGGACAATTTGAAGCTTTTGAATGGCAGTGTTAGAGAACCCTTGCTCTGGTTCACAATGATCTTCTAGCTCTCTAGCAAAGTACGCACTAAAAAGCACTAGTGTACAAACATTCCCAGAACACAGTAAACACATGGCTAACAATCACCATTATATAATCATAGGAATGTGCTGAAATTGTGTTTACCAAGGTAATGGCTTTACTTAATAGTCTCATTTTTAATGCTATTTTAATTGAGTGTAAGATGAATATCTTTACTGTTCCTCAGAGGAACATACATTGACAGGTTTATAAGAGTTAACTGAGAAAAGCAGAACTACTGCAATAGGATGCTGCTTACCCGAATTAGGACTCATTCACATTTAGGAAGAGCTGAGGCAGTACAAGCCTGAAAGTTGGAGGGGGATGATTAAGGAAGGCATCACCGTCTAGTCAACTGTGAAGTCAAGCACATCTAGTCACCCTAGCGGAAAGATGGATGCCAAGTTGGATGACAATAAAAGTCTTGTTGGATGTCAGTGAACAAGGCCAGGTGCCAAGTAAGAGAGCGCATGGAGATCAAATGAGAACATGTGTGAGTCACGACATGGAACCACGACAACGTTCAGAAAATAAAAATTTTTGTTTAAAATTTGCCTTAAATCTTATTTAATTGTTTATGGTTTGCCCACTCTATCCAAGAACCATAAAGACAGAGTTGGGGGAAATATTTTCCAATATTATTCTGGTTGAAACGAGAAATATCAGGTCACTTGAGCAGTCCTAATTTGCTTCAATTTCAGCTACTCAGCGTGGTGTCATACATTTTGTAAATATTGTGTCACAGTAAAGACTGCATAAAGAAAATTATCGTCTATTCATTTAGCAAAACCAACAAGTGCCTTGACGCTTCACCCCTGTTTTCACCTGTACAGTCTGGATGAGAGGAGTGAGAGCATTTTCTTCTTGGTAGAGTTAAGGGTACTTCTAAAAATGTAAACAGAGTAGGTAATCAATAACTGCTCTTTGCAGTTATTGCTTTTAGGCTTAGGCTATGGTAATGCAAAGAAAAGAAAAACAAAACAAGAAACAATAGCCATAAAACCTTTTCTGTCATTTTCACTGGTGGTGTGGTGGCTTACAGGTTGGGCTGCTAATTGACAGGTCATCAGTTTGAAAACACCTGTGGGAGAAAGATGAGGCTTTCTTCTGCAGTAAAGAGTTACAGTTGCAGAAACCCACAGAGAAAGTCTACCCTGTCCTATATGGTCACGATGATTTAGAATCCACTAAATACAGTGAGTTTTTGAGTGAAACCAAAGAATTATTTGGATCCAACTAACTGTGTTGATTTATTACTTTGGTATCATTTAGAGTTCTGGGTTGTTTTTTTTAATATGGAAGTCGTTAATCCTTAGCAAGCTTTAAAATATACACAAGTGATTAGATTATTACTAGATTCTAAAACTAAGAATAAATGGATTAGAGAATAGAAAAAATCAAGCAGTAATATAAATAATAAGGGGAGATGTTATCTTTTATTTTAAGGAATGTAGATGTGTGTATTTTACGCCTTGTGTGTGAGTATTTTTAGAGTGTTTACATGTGTATTCTAGGGTATGTGTGAGGAAATGTAAAGGAAAAAGAAAATATCTTCACTGGAAAAGAAGAAAGATCCCAGTGGAATTGTGGGTTATGTGTCCAGCTGCTAACAACAAAGACAGAAGTTCAAATCCACCAGATACTCCATAGGAAATAGATGAGGATACCTGCACCTAATATTTACAGCCTTGGATACCCGAAAGGGCAGTTCGACTCTTCCCTCTAGTGTTGCTATGAATTGGCATCTACTCTATGATGGTGTGTGGATGCGAAAGAAAGAGATGAAGGCACTAGAGTATCCACCAGCAATTGTGTTTTGATACATATAAAGTTTATAGATATTTTTTATTTGGGGGAATAAAAGTGAAGGGCCAGAGAGATTGGTACAGAGCATGACAAAACACCAATATAAGGTGTGCTCTGAACCCAGTCCACTAAGGGTTTAATAGGTCATATACAGATACACAAAAACATTTTTAAAAACCCACAAAATGAAATACTGGCATTTGGATATTTAGTTCTGAAATTCAGGGGTTATACTGGGTTATTATTTCATAGTAGATTTCAAGTTTTGCTGACTTTTATTGTTGATCTAATTTTTTAAATTTGTTGCTAATTGTGTTAGGCTGGTTCTCTAAAGAAGCAAAACCAGTGATGATTATTTCCCCCAACTCTGTCTTTATGGTTCTTGGATGATTATAAGTGAATGTGATAGTTAAATAAGTTGGTGTTAACTTGAAGTTTGGGGTGAAGTAGAACCTGTCAATCAGGCTAACCTGATGGTGTCTCTTGTGGGTGTGATCCTCTTGTGGGAGGATCCTGGGAACTTTCTCCCTCTCTGCTGTTGAAGAGTCATGCTGAAACCTGAGCTAGCCCTGGAGATGCGCCCACTGCCATTGTATTCATATGACTCTGCACCCACCAGCTTGTGATTTTCCTGCATTCTGCATCATTGCATGTGGCTGTGTGAGTCTGAAGAGGGATTTAAGAACTCATATTTGAATTATGGATTGAGTTGCACAGGGCTGAGATGTTTGCTTGATATATAATTACTTCTTGTTATACAGCTCTCACACATATATGAGTGTCTCTGGATTTGTTTCTCTAGTCAACTCTTCCTAACACAAGGTGGCACCTTGGGGGTGGGGTACTGTAGAAACAAATCATGAAGATGGAGAGTGCTTGTCTGACTTCTGACTCATGGCAGTGTATCTTCTTTGGCTAGATGGAGATCAGATATGGCCATGCAGTTCAGTGGGTTGCTTTATGGGAAGAATACAGGAAGTTATAGGTTTGATTTTTTCTTTGGTTGTTGTCTTTGGTTATTCCTATTTGAAATGGTAGAAATGAAGAAGATAAATGTATATTTTGAGCTCAGGGGACAAAAGAGCTTCTTGAACTTTTCCTCTGAGACCAAGCTACCTAGTCAAAATGGCTTACAAAAGGCTCTGCCCTGACTTGACACAACCAGAGGCCCTAAAGGTCATATTGCATATGAATGGCTTAGTTTTAGGCAAGGATTGAATGTAATGGTTTTAAATATTGAGTTGAGGATCTGGTTGTACTAGGTTTAAATTGATTTCTTCTTATTATTGATATTGATATAAAGTGTGTTAGAAATAATTAGTGGGAAATATGATTAGAGAGTTTGTAACCCCACTGCCTTTAACCATTGAATTAGATCTTTAAAAGAGTGGAGGATATGCCTGCAAAAAAGGCTCTGAAAAGATAACCCCTACCAAGTACCTTGAGTGCTGAGTTCATTTGCATTAGAAAATACTTGCTGAAAGGGCTGTTGGCCAACAGAAGGAAAAAGGAGCCCTTTGGCTTTTTGAATTCGTGATTTGTGCCTGAAGCTGGAAAAAAAAAATTGGAGCCATGAAGAAATTCTCCTCTCTAGGACTGCATGTTAAAGAAAGCCTGCAGTCCACCTGAAAAGCTTGCTAGGTGACCACGTAGGTCCATTTGTTGAGTTGAAGTGGGAGAAATCAAGCAATAGAAAGACAGATTGAGTCTGGCCACTGACACCTGTGGACCTGGTTCACAGGGACAGTAGGAGAAGATGAGAGCGGTTTAGCTGATTTAAAGAGTTGAGTGGAACCTGAGCCTAAGGCATGACCAAGCCCATGAGGACTAGGGTTGTTCGGAATTTGTGAGGGTCCATGGTCGAAAGGCAAGGTGGCCAATGGGTACCCTGGTAAAACTAAGCAAGGTGGCCTACCCTAAGCTGACCATAAACTGACCAGATGAAAAGATTTTTGAGCCAGTGAATTGGTGCATATTGCTGCTGACTTCATGGATGGCCTGCCCTGATTTGACTTTTCTTTTGGCTGTGGGCTCACAAGGATTCAATTGGAATGAGGATTCTCTACATCCAAGAACATACTAGTCTCCTCAGAGCACTGGGCTGATCTCAATGAGCAGTGTAGAAAGCAGATATTCAAAATGGGGGATATAAAGGCATGAGGTGGCTGACTTACAAACTTTCATGGGAGGGGAAATATGTTCAAGAATTATAGGACTATGGTGTAGGTGTTCACATACCTCCAGTTGTTAAATATAGAATGTTTCTGTCTTGCTCACTTATACAGCAGTATGTTTAAATGAGGCTGTGACATTCTGAGTTATATGCATTTTAGTTTTATCACGCTAGGCACAAATATGATTTTGCTATTGTCTTTGTTTTAAATATTATTTATAGCTAATGAGTTCTGTAAAAGTGTCCAATTAGCAAGGTGTGGTGTGGTAGTTACATCATTTTGTATCCACTTGAAGCGTAGGGTTAGAGTCTAGCCTGATGATGCCTTCTTGTGGGTGGGGCCTCCTCTCCTGAGTAAACTCTGGAGATTTGTCCACTGCCTTTAGATCCACAAGACTTTGAACACACTTGTCTGTGATCTTGCTGCATTCTGCATCATTGCACGTGTCTGTGTGTGTCTGAAGAGGGACTTATGGATTCGTTTCAGACTTATGGACTTGAGTTGGAGTGGGCTAGGATGTTTGTTTGATATATAAATAATTACTTTTTGATATAAAGCTCTCACACAGACACACATATACATACATACATGCGTGTCACTGAATTTGTATCTCTAGTCAACCTGGCCTAACACAGCATATGTATAGAGAATGAGATTTATATATACATATTTTAAAATGGATGACACATTTGTAGAAGCAAGTAAATCCAGAGCAGTTCAAGTGTATGGGTCAGCAAGCTGGAAATCTCTCCTGACCTGTGTAACTGTAAGAGGAAATAGACTAAGCAGCAGATGAGAAGGAAAAGATGAAGCAAGAAGACACAGACTGGTGGATACATAGGCAAATGAATCCAAATTCAGCAGTCACTGAGGGGTCCTGGGATCCATAGGTGAAATAACAGGTGGATGAACCAGATGCAGGATCCAGATTGAGCAGCAGAAGTTCTTTACCTTCCCCACAGTGTCAGTCGATACTAAGAATAGGACACCGTTCCCTCCCCACGACCCCAATGAAACCATCACACACTAGTCTCAAGCTCTGACCAGATGAAGGAAGGATCCCATATTTTTCTTCCAAAAAGTGTGTGGCTGCTTCACTGAAGTTTGCAACATGGACTTGAGCACACTATCTTAGATCATGTCATGGGAAAATTCTGTCCCACCCAGGTTGATCACACTACTAAAAATGGGAATTTTATAAATTTGGCATCTTTTACTGACATAGGAAGACTGAGGGAAGGGAGAGGTTTTATATATATATATATATATATATATATATATATATATATATATATATATATATATATATATATATATATATATATATATATATGTGTGTGTGTGTGTGTGTGTTTGCGTGGAGGTAGCACCATTAAATGTGCTATGGTAATGGAAGTGGTAGTTTATGAAGGCTATTAAACCTGCAGTCCGTAGGAGCCCTGGTGAGACGGTGAATTAACAGAAGCTGCTCTGTGGGCGAATCATGAGGTAAATCATTTGCATAAAAGTTTGTAGCCTCAGAAACCCTATGGAGTAGTTCTGCTCTGTCCTGGAGGGTCGGTATGGGTTGACACAGGCTTAGCGGCAGTGGGTTTGTGCTGATGTCTTATAGTCCATTTTCTTCTCCAATTATTTGCTTTCCATTTTCCTTTGTTGTTCCAGATAGAGACCAATTGTTGCTCCAGCAACACAAGAGAAGAGAAGTTGTTTCTGTTCAAATTCCCAGCATCCCTACCTGCTTTGTAGGGAGCATTTTGCCATCTATACTGCCTACTGCTCTTTATCATTGTCCAAATTGTATTCTTAGCCAACCCATTTCTTGGCAAGTCCCCTAAATGATACTTGCTTCTGTCTGTTTTCGCCAAGAAAATAATGTTTCAAAACTGTGTATACTAACATTAGCTAGATTAGCACAATTAGAGTCTGTTTTATGAAATTTAGGTTTTGCACTATTATTTTCAGCTTTGGGGTTTAATGTAAATACTTAATTTACATTGCAATCCATTAAGCTAGTACCTACAGTAAGTGTTCATGGGTACCTACTGCTGGATGGCTCTTCAGTAGTTTCTTAAAATTTGTTCACATTTCTTGGTAATCTATATCATTATTTATTATGCCAGTAACATTTTGATATTAAGCATAATGTTACTTTTGTTTATACTATTATATAGCCCCTAATGTATAAAGACAAGGCTTTATAGCAGCATTTCTCAACCTGTGGGTTGTGACTCATTTGGGGGTGGAACAACCCTTTTACAGTGGTTGCCCGATTCATAACAATAGCAAAACGACAGTGATGAAGTAGCAACAGAAAAAATTTTATGGTTTGGGGGTCACCACAACATGAGGAACTGAATTAAAGGGTCATGGCATTAGGAAGGTTGAGAACCCTGCTTTACAGTCTTATAAATAGTTACAATAATAATAATAAATTTTTTTAAAAGAACTACGATCTCTGAAATCCAGAGAGAGCCATTCTATCCTGTTTTATTGGGTTGCTGTAAGAGTTGATTCAATGGCAGTGAAGGTTTTCTTGTTTGTTTGTTTGTTTGTTTGTTTGTTTAGTGGATCATTATAGGATCCCTGGTGATGTTGGTTATGTGTTGCGCTATTGACCTCAAGGTCTGCAGCTCAAAGCGATGGCAGAAAATTAGACTTTCTGTTCCAGTAAAGATGAACATTCTGGGGAACCCATAGGAGTGGTTACATCATGTCTTTTAGTGTCACTACAAGTCAGAATTGAGTGATAGGAGTGAGTTTCATTTTTTTAACATATCATTCATTATCTACCAACTCGCAAACCATCATACAGCAATAATAAAATAGATAGCAAACTTATTTTAAAAGCATTTTGTTGACATTACATTTGTAACTACTTTTAAGTAGCTCTTAAAGTTAAGGCATCTTTTGTTTCCTCTTCTTCAAAGTGCCAAACATGAGCTATAATTTTCAATGAAGCCCAACATGACCAAATTGAATCTGTGAATGTGTTGCAATTGGAAATGCAACTCCTTGATCTGCCCCAGTGTTCCTCTTATTATTGTTATGGTGTAACTTTCTTATTCTGTATGTTTTTGAAATAGATATTTTTATTATTTAAAAGCAACTCTACTGAGATATAATTGATATGCAATAAGCTGCATATACTGAACATGTACAGTTTGATAACTTTTTATTATGGGATGGGTGAAAGTTTACAGAGCAAGTTGGTTTGCAATTCAACAATCCCTAGGAACTTGATTTGGTGACATTAGTTGCACTCACGAGGTGTAGCGGTACTCTCCTCACTTCGTCCCTGTGTTCACTGCATCTATTGCTCCTTCTTCCCTGCCTGATGAGCTTTATCCCAGGGTGTGGCTACCCATCTGAACTTGTATGATTGCTTGTACAAAGGAATGCGTACCTCCCCGGTGTCATTCTTCACTTTATAGGCCCATGTGCTGTTTGGGTACAATCAGAGTCACAAGTTCAATTCCAAGCTTGAAGGAGGCTTAAGTGACATAGCCCTAGGTATCTACCAATCTCTATCAGATCAGTGAACCTAGTCTTCTTAATCCAAAGTAGGTGAGTGCAGAAGCAGTTAGGTTAAAATTCACACCCTATCATTTTATCTTCCTTTTGATATGCTTTAAATTTGTTCTAGTTTTAAAATTTTTTACTTTGGTATTGGTGTTATTTGTTATTGTTTTTATAATGTTTTGCTGTATATGAAATCCAGGTAAATCTATAAAGACAGTAACCAGATTAATGGTTTCTTGAGGGTATGGAAGAGGCAGTCGGGGGGAAATGGAGAGCTAATGACAGGGAGTACAATATAATGAAGAACATATTCTTACATTTATTGTTGTAATGCTTGTGCAAGTCCTCTTAAGATGATTGAACTATTGAATGGTATGATTTGTGAATTATGTGACAATAAAACTGTTTTTAAAATATGCAAGTATAAAGCTACTGGTGTCTGGCTATTTTCATTGCTTAGCCATATATATCCATAGGAAACTGCCTTTTCTATATCAAAATGAATTTTAAAATTGGATTTTCTAGATAAGTGATAAGAATGAAGAATTTGCCATCAAGATCCAGTACAATCAACTTAATATCATGTAACATGTGCTTTTCTCATTGATTTCTTATATGTTCCATTTTTAAAAGAGCATATTTTAATATTATATAATTTTTTTGGTATATCTATATTCCTTCTCAAGATTTACTTTTAAAATGATAATCACAGCCACATAAAACAGATTAGTTGAGCTGTCAGTACTTAGATTAGTTGTTTAAATTGGGGAAGAAAAATGAGACTTTCTACTCCCATAAAGATTTACAGTCTCGGAAACTCACAAGGGCAGTTCTATCCTCTCTGTTCAATAAAGTCATCAGGACTCAGAATCAAATTGATGACAGTGAGTTGGAATGAATAGTTAATTTTTTGGTATTGTATCAATATCTTGCAGTCGGTTAGCCAGCCTCAAGGAACAGTTTAAATAAATTAAAAATCTGATTAATATTTATAAATTGTCTATATAGCAAATGGGTTTATTATTATGAGGGGGCTTTAAAAGTTTATGAAAAAAATCCCTTTGTCTTTTAATTCATTTTTCCATGATCTTTTTGATACTGTCAACTATCGTTAATCCCTATTCCCTTACTGAAACGAGGTCTAAGAATTTTCTCCCACATAAAATTTAAACATGCTCTAAGTAACTGTCTCCAAATATTAGTCAAGTAATCCTTTTTTTTTAATATAATAAGGTCCTTGACACTCTGCAGAAAAGTTGTACCATTAATTTATAATCTTCCACAGTTATTCATTTTTATATAAAATGAGGACCGGAGAGTTGGCACAATCCACCAGTAGACTGAGCACAATCTGCACCTGTGAACAACATGGTGAAAATAGCCACCAATTTACTGCAGCACCTGTATTAATGTGGAATTTTACCAACTGCATTTTATCTCACCTTGTGCACTGGTACTAACACTCACAGGCAATTTAGAGGTAATGTTTGATCCCAAGTGGTTGATTAGAGCTTATTACAAGAGGTCTGAAATAGTCATTACACCTGGGCTTCTAGCCATGCAATCTGCACTGCGGCTTGTCCAGAGTGTTGGCTGATGGATAAGGGTTCCCTAACTGCCAATTCCATCCTAATTATTCCTTGCTCACTACCTCAATGCTCAATTTATTCTCTGGCTTCTTTCCTCGCTGCCACCTAACACTTTGCCCAACTCCTTGCTAAAATGGCCAACTCTCTTGTCCTACTCCACCCCCAAGCAGCCCTGTCTGAGACTACATTGGAGCTCCCTTCTCAATAGAGCCTACACTTTTGATTCTGGAGAGGAAGAGTCTGTCCGGAGGATTTACGAAATCTAGGGAATTTTTGTGCGGTGCACGAGCCCGCCAAGCCTCAAGCCTGCCTCTTCTTTAGAATGCTGTTGCTTTAGCTGAAACCATAACATTTAGGCTCAACGAATGTTTTGAAATTGAGCATGGAATTAGAAGAAAAGAAAGGTAATCAGCTCTGGCTATAAAAAGATTCTGAGAACTCTGGGGAATGTGTTGAGGGGCCCAACCCAACCCATCCCTTTTGTGATGTTGCTGCTCTCTGTTGAGATCTGGTACTCACATTTTAGGGGCACTGGTAGGGCTTGGGGTTAGAAACTTACTGAAAATGAAAGATAAGTCATTTAAACCTACCAGCAACTCAGTGGGAGAAAGATATGGTTGTATGCTCCCATAAAGAGTTATGGTCTCAGGAGTTATATATATATGATATAGGATATATATGTGTATATATATGCATGTATATATAACACACATATATGACTGTCATGCATCAGTGTTGACTCTATTGTGGGATACAGAAGGATTTCTCCCAAGCTGTCTCCCCCAAATATATGCCAAACAGCTGCTTGCGAATGACTACACTTGGAGGTCATTAGGAGCAGGTCAGTGGTTATTCTCCCTGAGAGCTATCAGCCATCTAGAACAAGAAGTCACCACTGTTTATCCCACAACAAATAGATCCCACTCCCTTCTGATAAGGATAGTAGTTGTCTGTTCCCTTGTAGGAGACCCCAGAGAGGTCAAACCTGCCCAAGGATGACTAAGGCTAGGCTGCCATCATGAATTTAGGATCTGCCCATCTTGTCACATGTATGCCCCCAATCCCTCCTCTTCCTGTTGCATGTATGCCCCTAGACCACCCCCTCTCATTATTGTCTTACCTATAGCACAGCCCCTTCCTGTGACGTATGTCCTCATCTGTAATTAGGGGGCTTGCATACCCCAGAGAAGATAAAAAGCCAGGGCTAGCATTAATGGGCTCTCTCTCCCTCCACGTGGACCAGCAAGCGGGGAAGAGGTGAGCATGCTACTATGAATCGTGTCTAACTCCATTTATTTCAATACTTCTCTTCTATCTCTCATGCTCTCTGTAACTTTACTATGATCTTTACTTATTATCATTGTACAATTGCACCTACCGGACCCGTAATGATGTGTTAGGGGCTGGCTTTCCCTGACACTCTATGGCAGAGAATTTGGGGACATTTAACATAAACTCCTTTTGTCTTCCAAAGTAAATGTATCCATTTTTACCCTAATTTTGTAAATTCTTTTAATAGCCACCACATGAAGAAACAAATAAAAACTGTTCTATAGGATTGTCTGTTTGGGGGACACTTTTTAAAAAAATAAAAGTTAGGGTTTAGTTCTTTCCAGGGAACTTTTGCCTAGAAGGCTTATTTTCTTATTAATAGTTGATATCTAGAGAGTTACAAACCATATGTAATTATTGAGAGGAATCATTCACTTCCTAATCTGCTGGTTTGGCATAAATGAAAATCCATCCAACACATGAAATGAAGCATTTTATAATGAAGATCAAAGACCACAGCTATCAATATGGTTTACACTACAATATAACAAAACAAAAATCCTTATAGTTAGACCAATGAGCAGCATCATAATAAATTCATAAACATTGGCATCACCAAAGATTTCACAATCAACAATATATGAAAACAGCAGTTAAGAAACAAAGGACGTCTGTTGGACAAATTTGGTGGAAGACGCTAGAAAAATATATCACTCTGACATCAAAGGCGTGCCTGAGATGAGACAGACTATGAGATGTTCAATCAGCACATATGTCTGTGAAAGCTAAATAATGAATAAAGAAGACCAAAGAAAAATTGATGCATTTTAATTGTGAAATTGCCAAAGAATATTGTGTATGCCTTGAACTGCCTGGGGGTGGGGAGGAATCTATCTTTAAAATAGTTTGTGTATAACCAGAATATCCCTTAGACACAAAGTAAAGGTAGGCAAGACTCGTGTACTGGATATGTGATCAGTAGGGACCAGTCTCTGGGGGATGTTAAGCCTGGTAAAGTAGAGAGTCAATGGACAAGAGGAAGATGCTCAGGGAGATGGACTGACACAACCACGCCAACAAAGGACTCATGTGCAGGAGTGATTCTGAGGATGGTGCAGAAACAGTGTTTCTTTCTATTATAAATAAGAAACCTGTGACTCAGAACTAACTCAGTGTCACCGAGTAATCCATGATGTTTTAAGATCACAGGCAGTATTTTAGAAATCAAATGAACAAAACAGGTGTGACATGAACTAATCTAGTTGTGAGAAGCTTCCTTGTTGCCATAGAGCTTACATTCTAGAGAAGGAGTCTGACAATTCAAAAATAAGCAATTAAATGTGTGTTATAAAACCAGAGAAATATAAAAATTATGGACAAAACGTGACAGAGGAAAGCTAATGACTGGAAGCTTCTAGGTATATTAGGTGGGTAGCAGAGTCATGAGAATTTCAGCAGAAACATTGCAACAGGAGTGTGAGGCAGAGTCTGGCCTCCTCTGGATACATGAGGCGGTAGGATAACTCAATGCCACCTTAGGGCAAAGTGAAACTATGGGTCAGAGATCAGGCAAACCTCCACCTTCTAGCCTTCTTTCCCGTATCCAGACACCAACCTTCCTTCATGGCATTCTACTTCTCTGTTAGTTCCAATCATCTGCTGGATGACAACCCGTAACTCACAGACAACACTCACAGATATGGGGTTTATTAGGAAAGGAAATGGTTTACAATTCAAGATTAGAGATGTTAAAGATAAAGTTCTTTTATTGTGTAGTGTTCGTTCTTTCTTTTCCTTCTATTTTTCTCAGCAAGCATACCTCTCTCTAGTTCTCAGTCTCTCAGGTGCGCAGCCCTTGGGCACACCTGCTTGGGCAGGTGTTGCAAACCTCCTTTGCTGTGGTTCACTGCCACTGCGTTGGTTCTGACTCATAATGACCTTATGTTCAACAGAAGCCAACACGGTCTGGTCCTGTGCCATTCTCAAGATCGCTGATGTGCTTGAGTCCATCATTATTACAGCCACTGTGCCAACCACCACATTGTCTTCCTCCTTTTTGCCTATGCTCTACTTTCCCAAGCAAGGTGTCCCTTTCCAGGAATTGATCTTTCCTAATAACATGCCCCAAATATATGAGACAAAATCTTGCCATCCTTACTTCCGTGGGGCATTCTGGTGGTACAAAACTCCGTTTGTTCTCAATAAATGTCTAAAGGGCCCTTACTTTGCAAGCCAAGCCTCCTGCCTAGGGACACTCAGCTTTATTATATTCATGAACTTAGAAGCCCACCTTCTGTAAGCCTCACTGCCTCGATCCCCACCTCATTCCCCACCACCTCTTCATGCAGGGATCCCAGAGTCCAGGATATATGCTCTGGATGGTACTTAGATCTTCTATTCTTGTTTTTTTGCGACGGCTCACTTTATACTCAGAAGAATGCCAAAACTTCCAATCTCCATGGTAGAGTCCCATACACCTTATTTACATGTTCATACCTAGTCTTTTTGTGGGAGTTACAGAGACTATGGATAGAAGAGCCATACAAAATAATTCAAATGTACTACAGATTTAAAATAATTGAGTAGATAACCTGAGATTATGTAGAGAAAAAATATTTAGTATGACTAATGAGTTCAAAGGCTCTGTTTCTTATGTTTGTCTGTTTGCTTGCTTTGTTCTGGTGAGAATTAGCATGGAGGTTGGTGTTATTAGCCCTCGAGGAGAATAAATCAAGAATATATCATCCACGCATTCAATGATTAGCTTATCCATGTTCCCAACAAAAAAAAGCATCTCGACACATATGGTATTGTCTCGCTCTCATTGAGGCTGACTCTATGGCATCTAGGACTGCTCGCGTATAAATCTCCACCTTTTTGGTGCTAACACATATATTTTCATCTATCTGAGAATCCACAAATCTCAGAAATACTTTGTGTCAGTTACCAGCTAGAATATGGCACAGTGACTATTTCAGGATGCATTATTAAAGCGAGAGCAAGGTGATCACACAATGATTGTTTTTGTTCCTTTGTATCTGCTACATGGTCCATTCAACACCTTGTATTCGCTTAGGCCGTGTGCTTCTTCTCTGTGGGCTTTGTTGCTTCTGAGCTAGATGGCCGCTTATTTGCCTTCAAGCCTTTAAGACCCCAGACACTATATCTTTTTTTGATAGCCGGGCACCATCAGCTTTCTTCACCACATTTGCTTACACACACGGCTGTCTTCAGTGATCATGTCGGGAAGATGGGTATCCTGCAATGGCTGCTTAGCAGGGCGAGGTGCTATTGTATTGGGGGATTATGCATGAGGAGGCCCAATGTCCATCTGCTACCCTACTACTGAACCTATAAATATATGCATATAAATCTATTGCCCCCATAAACATAAATATATTTACATATGTACATGTCTGTATTTAGGCTTCTCTGTATGCACTTTGCCTCCTACTCCTTTCCTCTATTTCCTTTCGCTTTCCTCCCAACCCATTACCATGTTTGGCCTTCATTCTGGATTCAGTAGTTCCTCTCAGTTACCTTGCTCTTGGTCACTCCCTTCCAGTCCTCCCCTCCCCTCCCTCCTCTGGTTTAGAACCATTCGCTGTTCCCTTGTTCCTGTGTTGGGTGACACCTCCTCCCTTCCCCTACCTCCCACGCTCTCCTGTCCCTCCAGGACCGTTGGTCCTGTTGTTTTCTTCTCTCATTATTTGTCCAGCCTATCTTGTCTAGGTGGACCTGCTGACATAGTAATATGTGCATACAAATGGA
Source organism: Tenrec ecaudatus (assembly GCF_050624435.1). Classification (NCBI taxonomy): domain Eukaryota; kingdom Metazoa; phylum Chordata; class Mammalia; order Afrosoricida; family Tenrecidae; genus Tenrec; species Tenrec ecaudatus. Next base: position 68,959,427 of record NC_134545.1, read on the forward strand.
TATGACTTTGACTGTGCCCAAGTGGCCCATAAGAACATGGCTTTGACAGAAGCAACATCGACACGCTGATAAGCAGAAAAGCCACTAACGTACAAAATTTACAAGGTAAAAAACAAAACAAATTAAAAAAGACTAAACAAAAGATAGCAAATATTAAAAGAAAAATTGGTGCCCGGCTACTGAGAGATATAGCGTCTGGGGACTTAAAGGCTTGAAAACAAACAAGCGGCCATCTAGCCCAGAAGCAACTGAGCCCACACGGAAGCAGCACACCAACATAGGTGACCATGAAGGACAGAGGAGACCAGGTCTCCAACATCAAAGGTGGGGTGGTGGTGAGAATCACATCACCGTGAAAGAGGGGGAGTGCATGATGGGGACCCAATGCCCACCTATAGACAGCTGAACACCCCTTCCAGAGGGGTAGTGAGGAGGAGATGGGCCACTCAGGGTTCAGTGTAGCAACAATGAAACTCAAAACTTTCCTCTAGTTCCTGAACGCTTCCTCCCCTCCCAATCATCATGACCCCAATCCTACCTTGCCTTGCGGACCTGGTTATACCAGAGGATGTACAGCGGTGCAGTGGGGATCTGGAGGCACAGGGAATCTAGGACAGACGAACCCCTCAACACCAGCGGTGGGAGTGGCGACACCAGGAGGGAAGGGCATGTAGAAAGGGAGAACCGATCTCGGAGATCTATGTGTAACTTCCTCTCTGGGAAATTGGCAAGGGGGAGGCGGGTGAGGGGAGACGCCGGGGAGTGTAAGATAAGATATAATAATTATTTATAAACTATCAAGGGACCAGGGGTGGGATCGGGGAGCGAGGGGGATGGGGGTAAAAAATGGAAACCGAGCTGATTCCAGGAACCCAATTGGAAGGTGAATTATGAGAGTGACGAGTGCAACGAAAGTATAAGGGTGCTTTGCTCAATTGATGTATGTACAGATTGTGATAAGAGCCTTATGAGCCCCAATAAAAAGATTTTTTAAAAAAAGCGAGAGCAAGTAGTAGAGGGAGTCGGTGCTATACCTGGTATAATTATGTGATTCAGATTTATTAGGATCATGGCATTAAAAGTTATTTATTTTTTACTTTGTAATTGTGGGTATCCCTCATGAATTGTTATATGATTCCCCCTGCCCTGTTTTCAGTATATGAAACCCAGGATTGATGAACCTACAAAACAACAAGTAACAAGTAGAATAAGCATTGCTGTAGGATAGGGTGAGGGGGGGGGGGCAGAAAGAGTGGCTGGTAGCATGAGGGAGTTCAAGAAGAAAGAAAATGTCCTGAAACTGATTGTAGTAGCAGTTGTACAATGTTGCTTGATGTTATTGAACTATGGAATGAAATATCTCTAAAAGCTACCAATCAAATGGTTTGGGAAAAAATTATTTGCAAATACTGGTTAGATTGTTAAATTAACATCATTTAAAAAATGTCTTCTAAACTTTTCTTGACAATGTTTTCCCTCTGTGTTGAATAGTGAAGTCTATAAGGAATAAACTTCATAGCTGCCATGCAGTATATGAAAGAAAGTCATTTTTATTTACTTGAATATGTTAAAAGCCATTTTCTAAAAAAATGTATCATGTAGGGAAGCTTCATAGAATTCATGGACAGATTGTTTTTCAATTAGGTTATTTATACTTTAAACAATTCATTTCATAAAAGCTCTTATTAATTGCTTTGAAAACATGACTTTCATATAAGTTATAGATCAGGGGAAAATAAAGTTCTTTATCATTTGATTGAATTACACAGTTCGATTCAGTACACTCACATGATTGATTATAATTACACAAACTTAAATGTAATTACTTTAAAATTATTTCTTTTAAACCAGAATATAAAGTGAATGACAGTAACAAAATCATTTTTCTCATGGGAATTATTCATAAACTGCAAGCTATTTCAGTGCAACTAATATCTTACTCAACTCAGAAATAATTTAATTTCAACATCTTTGGCAAATGAGATGTGACACAACTAGTTCATAAGTAAACTTAAATCTGGAGTCCATGTCTCTCTGAGACCTAGTTTCTATATGTTTAGCATTAAGACAAACCTCTTCCAAATTCTTTTTCAGCTTTTATGCGTTGGAAATTTTTAATTTCCTAATTATGTTTACATATCTCACTCACCTACCTATCTGTGCATACATTTATCCTCTCATGAAACGAAAATTTCAGAGTGCTTTTTATATAACGTGGAGTGAGATTGGCTTTTAACAGTACAGTTTTAAACAATAGAGTTTTTCCCTCTCATAAATAGTCTTTCCAAAACAAAAATTGATCATTGTACTTAGCTATGATTTTCATTCTTTCACCCTTTTACACGTATGTTCTGAACAACTAAACCTCAGTGATCATCAAGGCAAAAAGATTTAACTTTTCAAGCCCCTACACCATAATTCCATAAATTACTACCTTAAAAACATTTATTTGTTCATACGGACTCCTGACTCCCACCCTTTATATGATCATAGATAATGCTTCACCCTATCTCTCCCATGTTTGTTTACCTTGTATGTTCTCTTGTCTATTGGTGATTTTGTATTTCCTTCCTTCATCTATTTTGGACCCTCTAGTCTTTGTTACCTTTTCTCCTCCATCCCCAATTATTGTCGCAAGTGCTTACGTGGAGCTTCCATATGCAGAAGTACTTTTCTTAAAGAATCAGTGCTTAGCCAATCCTACTTGCAATAAAATAAATCAACTTTAAATTATTGGTAAACTCACAGATTGTTAATAATAAAGTCATTTTAAACTTAGAGGGCCAAGGAGTTCTCTCTATTGATTTGATTCAGTGGATTGCCCTTATTGTCTATAAGGTCTGTGTGGCCACTGAAATTGCTTCTTGAGCCCAGCATAGATGGAGAGTGGCATGGGAGGAAGAGTCAGTGTGAGAATAGGTAGAGAGAGATGGACCATGGAGCCCTGTCTGACCCCTGCCTCATGGCAGTAGGGAAGCCAGAGGAGGTCATGGCATGGCCCTCATGACATTGACTGCACTTGATGCTGCCCTTGTGATCTTAAGTGGTTAATTATTTTAATACAGATGCTAGTTCAATTCTAAACCAAGAGGATAAGTGCCTTAGTCTTGTGGTGAGTGTAGGTGGGTGGGGAGGGGTCCCAACAGTCTCTGATCAGAAAGGCTATTCTCTTAAATAATTTTGACTTATATTCTTCAATTTGCTTCCACTCTATCCAGAACTTTCTAATGTAGCCCTTTTCAGGAAACTTGGTAGTTCAAGCCAGAGACCATCTAATTCTTCTGGTCTCAAAGTTGTGGAAACAGATAGCTCCATGTTCCAGTTAGTCCATTGAATTAATTGTTCTACATGTCTTTCAAATTTCATCACTCTACTTTCTGCTTGATGAGGAGATACCAATAATTGTTCCTTAGCTGGCTGTCCATGGGCTTATAAGAACCAAGTTCCTATTGCCAAAGTAAGACATAGAACATAATTTTGGTGAACTATGACATGCTAATTGACCTTGAGTTTTCCAGACTGCAACCTTTTAGAAGCAGACTGCCAGGGCATCTTTTGAGGTGTCTGTGTGGGGTCAAACAACCGCCCTTTGGCTAGTAGTAGATTTCTTAACTATGTGTGCTGTCCCGGCACTTCAATATTACTAAAAAGAACCTAAATTGAATCATTATAATAATGCTTTCGTCAATTATGCTTCAAAAAACAACCACATTACGATTTCTGTGGTTCGATTTTACATTTTCTAAAAGCAGTTGTATATTCAGGTGGAAATGAAAACAAACAAGATAGTTTATGCTGTTCAGGAAGTACACTCATTTCTGTGGATAAATTTCCATTTTTATGGAATTATAAGGTTTGCAGCTCTTTTTGGTGTTCAGTTGATATATTCAACTCATAGCAACCTTGTAACATGGCCCCATAGGTTTTCCTAGCCTGTAATCTGTTGGAGGGAGGATGATAGACCGTTTCTCCCATCGAGCTGTGGTAGGATCTGAATCGCTAGCTTTCTGGTTAGCAGTCCAGTGTTTAACTATTGTACCATCAAGACTCCTTGATAGCAAGATGGTGTCTGAGAGATTTAATTAATTAATTAGACCGCTGGGTAAGTCCTGGCTTTATAAATGCTTGCCACAAGGTTAATTTCAGAAAAAATAACCAAAACTCTTCCATCCTTCTTATGTCTATTGCTTCCTTTACCCTCCAGTAAAGTGAGAAAACAGAATCAAGCAAGATGATTCAAGGAGTCTCATCCAGGACTTGACATACACGGGAGTCACCATAAGCCAGAGTCGACTCAATAACAATAGACTTTATGGCTCAATGTACAGCTGCCATTTTGATGTACCCAAGGAAAAGCACCAAGGATTAGGCGAAAAGAATAGTGGAAACTGGAAACACAGGGCAGAAGGGGAAGACAGGAGGGCATATTAAGGAAAGTGCCATGGATGAGCTGATTGAGGATGTACATACATTGTTGAATGTCTCATTCCGATGTGATTTGTAAACCTTCACCTAATCCACAATGCAAAGCTTAAAAACAAACAAACAAAAACCGTATGGAGCACTTCTATTCTGCACACACAATGTTGGAATGAGCTAGAATTGCCTTGACAGCAACCGGCGCTCTGACTTATAGCACCACCAGGCACAGCAGAAGAAAACACGACCAGCTCCTGCTCTAGCCTCACCATAGTTACTATTGTAGTTACTGTGCCAACCAAGCTCCCGAAGAGTCTTCCTGCTCTGTCCTGACCCTGTACTTCAGAAAGCATGTTGTCACTCCTCAGTGACCTACCTCTGCTGATAACAAGTACAAAGTAAGGGAGACAAGGTCTTGCCATCCTTGCTTCTGGCTGTTCTTCTTTTCAGAAAAATGTGCCTTTTCTTCTGGTGTTCTATGGTACTTTGAATATTCTTCAACAGCGTCATAATTGAGATGTATCCTTTTCTCTGGCCTTACTTACTCTCTGTCAAGTTTTCATATGCATATGAGGCAACTGAAAGTATAGCCTCAGCCTTAGTCCTCAGTCATAGCTTTGCTCTTGAACACTTCAAAGAGTTCTCGCCCTGGCTACAGACTGACCCAATGCACATGTCATCTGTTTGCTTGACTGCTGCTTCATGAGCATTGGTGTGGATCCCAGCAAGCAACTTTCCATAGTTGGTTATGATGTTATCTATTCATCCAGTTGACAGGATTTTTATTTCTTTGTAATGAGTTGCAATCTCTACTCAAGTTTGTAGTGTTTTATTTTCATCAGTAAATTCCCCAGGTCCTCTTAGCTGTGATAAAGTTGCGTTATCTGCATATCACATGGTTTTTAATGAAACTTTCCCAGCTTCTGACGCTAGCTTCCTTTTCATGCAGTTCATCTTCTCGGATTATTTGCTCAGCATACAGACCGATGTCAACCAATGACATCATATTAATATAGAGCCTGAATGATATGTAATTTGACTTCATATTTCCTTTGTATTTATTTTACTAGAAATCTTCTTAGAACAAGAATTAATTTAAAAGTATACAACTCTATTTTAATATAATAATAATTTTACATATTACAGTTTTATTAACAACTCTTATTTTTCTGGGATTTTGTGTGTGGATGGAAATAAGTATATTTATATAATTTTTAATAGTGTCATAATTGGATAATTTGATTTTGCAGCTGGCTTGGGATTACAACTTATTATAGAGACATAATACAAATTTTAGTAGTTTAAAGCAATAAACCAAACAATTAATGCAAGACATTTTAATTTTTTGGTTAGTTTTGTAAGAAGGACTGGTTTTCATATCTACAATGTCCAGTAGATAGTTTGTTGAAAGGGTGGATTCAGCAGCATCAACAAAAAGCCAACAGGTGTTCCTTTAACTAACTCCATATTTCATAGAAATTATAGCTTCCAGTCTGCCTTTATATATATAAAAAAAAGCCATTACAAAATTCTTAGAAATCCTAGAAAATGCTTAGAGTTGCTTAGCGATCAAAGAAAACACTTCTAAATAAAGCTCTATCTAGTGTGAAGTGAGGAATGAGATAAGTACACTGAACTTCTTGACTTTCCATTTAGTCTTCTGCATCTTCAGATAAGTAATTCTTACAGCATTGATTAGAAGAGGTAGCCTAGAGGAGAATTAGCTTCTAGCTGTATAGCATATAGTATGACATTTTAGCATGTTTGAACTCTGAGAGCTGTTACTCATTACAAACTTTATATAAAAGATAGATGTTTTAGGGTAAAATAAAATTAACATAAAAGTTTAATCAGAAGTCAAATGCATGATTCATAAATGTATTTACAATATTTTAATTTTAACTAAAATTTCAAGTGTATGTGTTGTTGTTTTCTAATATACTGGGGAAGTTCATGAAGGCTTTTTTTTTTTTTTTTGACCAGAGCCAAATGCTTAAATTAAAATTTCTTTTATTAAACTGGTCTCTACATGAGTGATTGAGACTTTAATTTGCTTAGTTGATCTGTCAAAGGCACCTAGTCACTAAGCATTTTCTCTTGATGGTAAAATGTGCAAGACGTGTACTTTAAGAAAGGAATCCTGACAACACTATATTTTTGCATAAAGTGTGCACAAGAAATGTTTCCTTATGCCAAGGATGCAATAAAAAAGTGTTTTAAAAGGATTTTAGGCACAATCTTAAAGTTTCTCAGAAAACTAAAAAGGTTATATATATTTAGGCAAATGGAATCAAAGAAAAGTGACTTAACTGTTTTGACAACTTCAGTTCCCAGGAATATTTTACATCAATCTAAAAGTTTTTAAAACCTGTTCTAGAAAATATGCATTGCAAGCATCCTGGGATTATAAATTTTTGTAGCCACCAAAGAGCCTTAGTAGAGCTCTGAGCTTTGTAGGCTTTGGCCTGCTGATTTCAAGGTTGGTGGTTCAAATATGCCAGTTATACCACTGAAGAAAAATGAGATGTTTTGTTCCCATCAAGATTATGATCTCAAAAACTATAAAGCAGCGGTGCTCAACTTGTGGGTCATGACTCCTTTGGGGGGTCAAATGACCCTTTCACAGGGGTGGCCTAAGATCATTGGAAAACACATATTTCCAATGGTTTTAGGAACAGAGACACTGCTCTTCTATCCATCTCCAGGTGGGTTTACCCATATGCAGATAGGCCCATATACGAGTACCCGGTGTGATGACATCATTGCTCCAACCCCATTGCATATACCTCATACAAATACAGTTGTATGTGATAGGGTTGGTACCATAATGTTCTTATGCAGACCAATCACAGGTGTAGAGAGCAGCTACTATGTAGAAACAGCTACTCTGTTGAAAGCAGCTACTGTTTGGAAAGTAGCTGTATTGAAGGTAAAATGACACTTCATGAATTATAATAACTGGGTAAATGTAAAACCATGTAGTGCAAAATCATCAACAACTGCAAATATATATATATATCTGTATCATGGGAAGTTAATCTGGATACTGATGGGTCTTTTTATAATCAGCTGTGGTTGATGTGCATGCTTCCCTCTTGTGATTGTAACGGGTATGTTAAAAAAAAAAAAACCAACACAGAGAATGGTAAATCACAGGAAACTTTAATGAATTATATTGACAACTATGCCATGTATCATCTTTTGATTTATTAAAGCTATTGCTATGTATTATTTTCATTAGCAAACCATCCCATGACAATGGATCAAGTAGAGAAGAACATTAAGAAAATTAAATATAGTGAGAATTTTTTACAGAATGTGTTTACCTCAATAATTACAGCAGGAATTGAGAAACTGCAATGTGTTATTTGTTGTGAAGTTCTATCATCTGATTCTATGAAGCCAAACCAACTAAAATGCCATTTTGTTAGGAAGCATCCAAGCTTTCCTGGCAAGGGTACCAACTATTTTAGAAGCACAGCTTATGAACTCAAGAAAGCCAGGCTTGACACTGGTGGCAAGTACCACAAACAAAACGTAGCGGCTGGTGAAGCTTCATATTTGGTGGCACTCAGAATCGCCAGAGCTGTGAAACCTCACACCATTGCTGAGGATTTATTGTTGCCAGCAGCCAAAGACATTATTCGAATTAGACCGGGAATGAATTTGCTACAAAATTGAGTGAAATTTCCTTATGTAACAACACCATCTGTAGAAGAATAGATTACATGTCTGCTGCTATCCTTGATCAGGCAATCCAGAAAATTAAATCTGCTCCACTTCCAATATTTAGTATCCAGTTTGATGAATCTACAGACGTTGTAAACTGTTCACAGTTACTGGTCTACAGGAGCTATATTAATGATGGCGACTTTAAAGATGAGTTTCTTTTTGCAAACCTCTTGAAACGACAATTCCTGCACATGATGTACTTGACACAATTAGTTCATTTCTGAAAGAGCTTAAGCTCTCTTGGGAAAAGGTTTGTGGTGTTGCCACAGATGGGGCTCCAGCTATGATAGAATGTCAATCTGGATTTCAACGTTTGGTACTGCATAATGAGTCACCAAAAGTCATCAGAACTCACTGTATGATTCTTCGGCAAATATTAGCAATGAAGACGCTGCCACAAGAGTTACAAGAAGTCATGAAAAGCGTTATACGTTCTGTGAGTTTTGTAAAAGTGAGCACTATCACCAGTCAACTGTTTTTTTCAACTGTGCAACGAGTTGCATGCGCCGAATAATGCTGTGCTATTTCACACTGAAGTGAGATGGTTGTTGAGAGGAAACAGCCATGTTTTTGAACTTTGTGATGATCTCAAAACCTTTTTTAATCAGAAAGCAAGACTGCAATTAGAAGCACTTTTCAGCGATAAAAGTGAATTTCGGAAAATAGCTTACTTGGTTGACATCTTTGTTATCGTGAATGAGTTAGATTTATCACTGCAAGGACCAAATGCAACATGCCTCTATTTGTCTGAAAATATGCAATCATTCCAAATGACACTTCAACTTTTGGAAAAAAATTGGATGGAAATAAAATGTACACGTTGTCTACCTTATCTGTTTTCTATGAGGAACATGACATTGAACTGGACATGCTGGCAGACAAAATTTCACTGCACTTTCCAAATTTTTCTGACACCCCATTTGCACTTGCCAGAAGCCCATTCACAGTCTAAGTTGAAGATGTTCTTGAGACAGCACAAGCAGAGTTCATTGAACTTATTAACAGCGATGCAGCGAGGACTGATTTCTCTACAATGCTACTCACAAAATTCTGGATCAAATGTTTTCAGTCATATTCTGTTCTGTCTGAGACTGTGTTGCACCTTCTTCTTCCATTTCCAACAACATATCTTTGTGAAACAGGGTTTTCCAGCTTGTTGATTATCAAGTCTAAACACTTGTGGAACGTGATCTTCGTTGTGTTCCTGCAAAGACAGCGCTGAGAATTTCTGGTCTGGTGAGAAAGAAGCTATGTCACCCTTCCCACAGATGTTGACTTTTTACGCATCCTATTGCAAAATGTAGCAATGTAGTTTACTGTTGTTATATTAAGAGTGTTACCCATGCTACCCATGCTTCAAGACAAATTTCATTTATTTGTCATTAGAAATAAATATTTCACAATATATAATTACATATTGTTTTTGTGATGAATCACTATGCTTTAAGTATGTTCAATTTGTAACAATGAAAATGCATCTGCATATCAGATATTTACATTATGATTCATAACAATAGCAAAATTACAGTTATGAAGTAGCAATGAAAATAATTTTATGATTGGGGTCACCGTAACCTGAGGCACTGTAGGAAAAGGTCGCGGCATGAGGAAGGTTGAGCACCATGGCTCTATAGGGCCATTGTGAGTTGGGAAACACTTGCTGGCAGTCGGTTTGGATCCCCTAACAACTGGTGTACAATGAAGACTTTCCCCCACATCTTTAACACTCCTTTTTTACTCCTGAATAAAAAGCAAGACAAAAAAAACCCAAATCATTACCAAATAATGATTTTGTTGCAATTGGCTTATTTCTTAGTCTAGATCTGTCCCTCCTTTGGACTCATTCTCCAAAATCACCATGTTTTCACTTATGTGACCTGGTGGTTTCCCATTCAAAAGTTTATTCTAACTTTGAATAAATATAAATCTTCATTGAAGGTCTGAATGTTTTTTCATCCTATGACATTATCCCTGATGATGTCTACACATAATATGTGTACTGGACTGAATTTAAGACTACTCAGAGTGAACATACCATACAGTACTATGAGTTAATCTGTTCAATTACCAATTATTTACATTTTTGTGTTAAGGATTGCATTCATAAATAATATTAGCAGTAAAGAAAGCAGTACTTATTTTATAGAAGTTTATATTTTAAAATAATCTCATACATTTAATTTAAATGCCTGCATCCTTCCAGTATAAATTTCCCAAACATATATTTTATAGAAGTGTGAGATTTAGAGCTGTGACTTCCATCTGATTAACCTCTGATAAATTGTGTAGGTAAGGTCCTACTTTATTACTATCCAGAGTTCATTTATCTCTCACTATACAAGACTGTTTCCCTACAGAAAATATTTTTAAAATTATATTCCACGGTAGGGGCAGGGAATCCTAAAACAAGGTGATCTATAAAAGAATTTAAAATATATATGTTCTGCATACCAAATTCCCCATTCCTACTTTATTACAAGAACAAACCAGGCATTAGCATGTACATGTTTTGAAGTACCAATTCTTATCGTGAGGACAATCCCCTTCAAATTTACCTTTATTCCAGATTAAATTGACTGTAGCACTCTGTTGTTTTAGCATCTATTTTTTGTTACTGTGGGTACTCTGCTTCCCACTAATATCACAAAATTGTATCATTCTTTCTTCTGCCCTCAGTGTAGAAAACTTAAACCGAATTAACAATGATGATCATCCATAGTGTGCTGAGAATTTTTAAAAAATCAAAGATTTATTTTACTGTCAATGTACCTAGTACAAGTATCTCTTAGTTGCTCAGTGACAGAAACTTCTTCCCTGGCTTGATCAGCATTTTTGAATGTTGATGCGGGTCTTCTCCCTCTCACTCATTATTTGTATTTTTGTCTTTATACTAATATGTTTTTATCCTTCCCCCCTTAGTGCGATTTGTTTTTTATTCTTTTCTGTTGGGTTTCCCAGCTGTAAAGCACAGGAGGAGTGGATATATAATGATAACGGATGCAAGGTGTTATAGGGAATGCAGGGCTGGGGAATGGGTGATAGGGATTGAATCGGGATTTCAGGTGTAAACAATGCAGAAAGGACTAGAACTGATCGTGATTGCACAACTCGGCTTATAGGCAATGTACCTATAGGGTTCAGGGGTGGAGATAGATGTATTTGTGATTATATAATTCCCCTTGGACGATTGAATGATTGAACTAGTTGATTGTATGATATGTAAATTATGGGTCAATAAAACTGTTGGGAAAAAAACTTCAAAAAGAACCACATGTTTCTGTGTGCTGTTTCATACTCAAAAATCATTGCTTTTGAGTCTCTTCCAACTCGTAAGAACCCTATAGCACAGAGTAGAACTTCTCCATATCTTCACCAAAATCACACATCTTTACAGATACTGACCAGCACTTTGGACATTCCATGTTCCAATGTTTATTGGGTGTGTGCAAATCTTTCTTCTTGTTTTGAGTCATACTACATCAGTAAACCTAGTCCCTAAAGCTCGGCACAATCCATATTATTAAGAAAGACCTTACATTAAGGAGCTAGTTCTACTCCATCCGTATTTTGAGTACCTTCCTATCTGAGGAAATCATCTTCTGGGACTGTAGCTGACAATGTTTTGCTATTCATAAGATATTCTCTGGCTCAAACAACTGTTCTTCTGTTAGTAGCGGGGCACTGAAAACTGCCCCACCATACCATCTTTGATTATTGCCATCAAGTGGATTCCAACTCATCACAACCCTATAGAGGTTTTTACGGCTTTGTAAATCTTTATAGGAAGAGAGACAAGTGGATTTGAACTATTGACCTAGTGGTTAGCAGTCCAATGCTTACCCGACAGAACCACCAGGGCTCCTTGCACTTTATTGAGGAGGTAGATCTTCTCCAGACTTGTTTTGAGTGCCTTCCAATCAGGCAAGATCTTTCTCTGGCACTGTGTCAGACAATGTTCTGCTGCTAGTCAGATGGTTTTTCAGGTTCAAACAGATGACCTTTCTGTTAGTAGTTGTGTACTTACCTATTTCACCACCAATATCCCTCAATGCCATCTCTTGGCATTCCCATTCTGCTCTACAGGTATTCAAGGCTGTCAATGTTAAGAAATATAAGTTCTTTCCCCTCAGATCTGCTTGTGGATTTGAACTGCTAACATTTTGGTTAATAGCTGAGGGCTTGGGTTTTGTGCCACCAAGGTTCATCAACTTGGTGTGCTGTGATATTATGCGAGTAGGGGTGTGGCCAGGGAAGGCGAAGGGTGAGAAAGGAGGAGCCCATCACAAGATTGGAGAGATAGCCCCTCCCAAAGGGGACAAATAACAGAAATGTGCGTGAAGGAAAAAATGGACAGTGTAAGATACAAAATATGTAGACAGTTGGACGTCCCCTCACATAAGGGTCACAAGGAGAGATAAACTAGCCAGGGTGCAGTATATCACCGATAAATCACACAACTTTCCTCTAGTTTTTCAATGCTTCCTTCCCCCCATGATCATGACATTGCAAATAGGTTTAGACCAGAACATGCACACTGCTACAGATAAAAGCCCACAACACAGGGATTCCAGGAGAGATAAGGCCCTCAGGGCCAACAATAAAAATAGAGATATCAGGAGGAGAAGAGGAAGATGGGATGCGAAAGGGGGAATCAATCACAAGGATCAACATATAACCCCCTCCCAGGAGAATGAACAACAGAAAAGTGGGTGAAGGCCAACAGAGGATGATGTAAGATATGAAAATAATAATCTACAATTTATCAGCGGTTCATGAGGGAGGGGGGTGGGCAAGGGAATGGGGAAAAATGAGGACCTGATACCAAGGGCTCCAGTAGAAAGAAAAAGCCTTGAAAATGATGATGGCAACATGTGTACAAACGTGCTTGACACAATGGATGAATGTTTGGATTATGATAAGAAGTAAGATCCCCCAATAAAGGTATTTAAAAAAAACCCTAACTACCCCCACTAGGTTGTATGAAAAGTTAAAAACGGTGAAATTATAACCTTTTGTATAAAAATGTTGACATTAAATGTAAATTTTTTGTGGAAAAATACAAAATAATAATAATAATAATATATTATTGATCAAGGATTCACAATGGTGGTGGGGAGGGAAAAGACAAGGAACTGATACCAAGAGCTTAAGTAGAAAATGTTTTGAAAATTATGATGACAGCATATGTACAAATATGCATGATACAATTGATGAATGGAATGTTATAGGAGCTGTAAGAACCCAAATAAAATGATTAAAAAACAAAACAAAACATGCAATGTTGTTGTTAGTGATCATTGAAATGATGATCAATTAATAGCAACACAATGGGACAGAATAGAGCTATCCCATAGTTTTCTAAATTGTATTATGACAAGGAAATAACTTATCCTTAAAATGAAATTAAGAAGATTTATTTGAGAGAGACAGAGAGCAAGAGAGACAGAGACAAACAGAGAGAGAGAGCATCCCGAGCAGGAAGGCTTGCATAAGTGAGAACTAATGACTACATTGATAGCCTCAGGATAGACCACCACTAAATCCCAGATTAAAAAGAAAACAACAAAGATCCCTAGAAAATGTGAACTAGACTGCACTTCATAGATTATCTTGCTGATTTGCTGACTGTTCCAATTTACCCTTTCAGAGATTCCTCTGTTAGTACTTTTTTCAGTATCTGTTTCCAATTCTTAAATCCCTTTATCCTATCAATAGTAACACACAGAATTTCTATTCTCATGTTTTAGTCTGTTCTATTCTCATGTTTTAGTCTGGGCAACATGTAATCAGGACTCAATATTCTCCCTTAATGGCATAATGTATAATGCCATTGAGTATAGTTCTCAATATACTCAATCAATGGCATTTAAGAATACACGGTTGAGGAACCTTGGTGGTGTCGTGATTGCTAGTTGGGGTGTGATCTGAGTCAGCACTGGCTCGATGGCAGTAAGTTGGGTGCTTTGGATTGTGAAATTCCAGTTGAATCAGTTCGGACTCACAGCGACCCTCTGTACAGCAAAGCAAACCCTGTCCAGTACTGTGCCATTTTGTGTTTGAGCCCATGGCTGCAATCACTTTGTCAATCCATCTCATTGAAGGTTTCCCTCTATTTCACTGACCTTCTATATTACCCAGCAAAATGTCCTATTATAGGGACTTATATCTCCTGATAACATGTCCAAAGTACCTCAAATGAAGTTGGGCCATCTTCACTTCTAAGGAACATTCTGGTTGTTATTCTTTGAGATTTGTTTGTTCTTCTGGCAGTCTGAAGTACTTTCAATAGCCTTCGCAAGCACCATATTGAGACACATTTACAATTCTTCTTTTTCTTTATTCATTGATCAACTTTCACTTGTGTGGCAGTTATATAATCTGGTGTAAATTTGAGGTTATTAAGAATGAAGGGGTGGAATTTAGCCTGTCAATAAGGTCACAGATTGATGACCTCACTTGGAGGTGCTAAAGAGATAAATACCTTGCTGGAGGTGGGACACAAATGCACTCTCCCTGGTGATACATTCCTGTTGACAAGCCACATGGAGTTAAGCTGATGGAAGCCAGAACCCTAGAGCTGGAGGAACCATGTGGAGACCCACACCAGTGCTGAGATGCTTCCACCACTCCTGGATCCACAAGACTTTCCACTCACTGGCCTGTGATCTTCCTGCATTCAGTGTCATTGTATATGTTGCATGAGTCTAAAGAGGAATTTACAGATTGGTATTGGACATAAGGCCTAATATCAGACTTATCGGCTTGATCTGGACTGGGCTGGAATGTTTTCTTAATGTGCAATTGCTCTCTGATATAAAACTCTCTCTTACACACATATGAGTGTCTATGAATTTGTTTCCCTGGTAAACCCAGACTAATACAACATGAATATGAGGTAATTGACAACACTACTGCTTGCATCAGGTGCACATAGTCATGAAAGTCTGACCCTTCCTCTTAAATACTTTAAAGTGATCTTGTGAAACAAATATGCCCAATGCAATATGTCATTGAATTTTTCAACTGCTGGTTCCATGAACATGAATTGTGAATCCCTGATGTTTATTGGCACAGTTGTGAGCATTGGTTTTCTTTACATTGAGTTGTAATCCATATACATGGCAGTCCTTGATCTTCACTGAGTACCAAAGTCCTCTTCATTTTCAGCAAGCAAGGTTATGTCATTTCTATGTTGCAGGTTGTTAATAAGCCCTACTCCAGTGCTGATGCCAGGTTTTTGTTCATGTAGTCCAGTTTCTTGGATAATTTTCTCAGCATAAATCACATAAGTATGATGCAACATTAATGCCATCTTTAAAATTCACCCTAACTTTTACCCTGATGCACATATTTCCTGGTTGTAAACCAAGTCGTATTCTTTAGCTCTGTTCTAACTGCCTCTTGGTCTATAGAAAGACACCACATGAGACATTTAAGCATCCTGAATTCCCATTCTTAATACTAAGATCCACACAGTCAAATGCTTTTGCATTGCCAATAAAACTAAGTATTGTGTTTTGGTATTCTCTGCTTTCTACCAAGATCCATATGACATCATCTATTATATCTTTTATGCCACACTCTCTGCTTAATCTGACTTGAATTTATGACAGCATCCTGTTGATGTACTGCTGCAAATACTGTTGAATGACCTTGAGAAAAATTTTACTTGTGTGATAGGTATGCTTATTCTGCCAACATGGCCAATGAACCTATGTGAGATTAATTGAAGGGTGGAGTGATAAATGGCTCAACGAGCCTCACCTTTCTTGTCTCTTGCTCTTTGATCATCAGACCAGTATGTGGCTGCCTTGCTTGTTCTGTGCCTCAGTTTGCAAGCTACACTACCTGTGGAACATCTAACCCGTGGACTGTGTCTCTGTAGTTTGGGGTTCTTTCAAGACCTGCTTTGCCACACTTCTGGAGTATGCATCTCTTGAGCTGGGGACTGTCGACCCTGTCATCTGGCTGACTGTTGGTGACCTGCCTTGCTGTTTGCTGCCTGTGCCCAGATAGCCTGAATTTCTCTACAGAGGACTACCTGGTGGCCCTCAATACTTGAAGGACTGTCAGTGTATTAGCTGTCTCATAGGAGTGAGTTACACTGAGCCATTTGTACTGCTTTATAGATAATTAACTATTTATTTCTTATGTTATCTATCTTTCTATATCTATATCATCTATATCTATAATCACTAGTGTCCTGGTTTTGTTTTTCTAGAGAACCCTGTCTAACATAATTTTGATGTAATATTGATGATTTTTCTTTGATAATATCTGTATTCTGTTGCAGAACTTTTTATTGAAATGGTTATGTGGTAGTTACACAATCTGGTGTCAATTTGGGACTTCATAGGATTAAGAGTGAAGAGGTGGAGTCTAGTCTGTCAATTGAATCATTGCCAATGAGACCTCTATGTGGGTATGGCTTTCTCCTTAGCATTCTGGAATATCTGGTTTTCCATCTTTGGAGGGGGAGACACCTTCTCTCAGCTGACTCTCTAGTCAACCTAGATTTACACAAGGTACAAATATAAATATTTTATAGTCGGTAGCCAGGTAGCTGTCTTGCAAATTTTTTCATAGATGAGTACTTCTTGTGTTTTATCAGCTTGTCAAAACATTTTGATTGATATTCGAGCAATTCCTGGAGCCTTGTGTTTTTGGTAATGCCTTCAGGACAGCTTTGATTTCTTCTTTTAGTTCTTGCTCATTGATCTTATGATGCCTCGTGATATAGTTGAATCACTTCTTTCAAGTATAGTGACTGTGTATTCCTTCCATTGCCTTTTGATGATTCCTGCATTATTCAATATTTTCCCCATGGAATGCTTTATTATTGCAACTCAAGACTTTCCATTTTTCTTTAGTCTTTCAATATGAGATATGCTAGGCATTTTCTTTTTCATTTTTATTTTTGGGCTTTCTAACTCCAGGTCTTTGCATATTTCATTATAATGCTTTGTCTTCCAGAGATGTTCTTTATCATTTTTTCAATTGCATTAGCTACTCAACATTCAAAAGCAAGTTTCAGAAGCACACCTGACAACCATGATATTTTTGATGTCATTCCACAGACTAGCAGGTCTTCTGTCATGAGTGTTCAATGTGTCAAATCAGTTCTTGAGATGTTCTCCAAATACAGGTGGGATACATTAAGCTTGCTTTTGGACTTGTTTTTATTTCCTTCGACTGAACTAGCGTGTGAGCACTCTGTTCCTCAGTCAGCACCCGGCCTCATTTGGACTGCTAATGTGGAGTTTCTTCATTGTCTCTACTCACAGATATAGTCAGTTAGATTCCTGTGTGTTCCATCTAGCCAATTCCAGATGTATAGTCCCTGCTTATGTTCTTGAAGTAAGGTGTTTGTAATGAAAAAGTATTTCAAAATTCTATCATTTCACCTCTAGCTTTAACAACTATATATTGCCATATTTGAAAACTATAATTTCTTCCTCTTTATTTACAACTTTTGTATTCCAATCAACAAAAATATCAATTTTAATTTAATTTTCATATATTAATCAAGAAACGGTTCTAATACCTTAAGAATTGAATTAGGAACAAGACCACAGGTGACTTTACCACTTATTCACTCTCTGTATTTTGATGACTCATTCAATTTTACCAAACCTCATGTTTGTGTGTTGGAGTGTGCGTTTGTAAGAGTATGTATGTGTATGTGTGTTGGAGGTGGTTGCTACAAGATAGGATAGTATTATTCCTTTCCCAAATCCATAGGCTTAAATAGCTAAAGATTACATGATGTGTCACATATATGTATAAATAATAAATAATATAAATATCAAGATGAGATGTAACCAATTATTTAATAAGGCCCTTCTAGTCATATTGTCTTAGAAATAATAGCTTTTGTGATGTGTTGTAAATTCTATCTTCTATGCCTATGGTTATAATCCCATGTGGGATGGCCTGATGTGATGCATTTTACCTTCTCTTCATCTAGAAAAACTAGGGTTGACTTTAAATAGTGTTGGGATATTCTGGGTTGGGATATTCTGCTAGATGTTTATGTATTTTTATGAATGTAACCTTGTCTGATATGACTGGGAATGGAGTGAAGGAGTAGCACTTGCTAGACTTGTCTTGCTACCAGAGAGCCGGATGGGCACAGCAGCTGATCCGGCTGTCCTGTCTCAAGGTGGGAAAGGTTGGGTAATAATAGCAAATGGAAGAAAGGAGAAACAATAGCTGACAGTAAAGGAATGACTCAATTGGATTTTCAGCAGAGAAAATCCAACATTATGTCTATTTCTCAAGAAAGAATCAGAACAAGTGAATTCTGTTGTCTCAGTTCCAAGATGAATGGGTTAATTGTTAAAAGAATCTGGGGTTAGTCTGAGATGTAATCAATTACTTACCATAGCCCTTCCAGCCATTATCACTTTTACCATGATCACTTTTGGGATGTGCTGTGAATTCCAGCTTCTATGTCTATGGTTATCAGCCCATTTTGGAGGGATTTCTCTATTATAGGATTATATTGGGATGCACCCTTAGTCTCTATTCTTCTAGAGCACTGTTTCTCAACTGTGATAATGCTGAAACCCTTTAATACAGTTCCTCATGTTCTGGTGACCCCCACCATAAAATTATTTTTGTTGCTACTTCATAGCTGTAGTTTTGCAACTGTTATGAATTGTCATGGAATTATCTGATATGCAGGATGTATTAGGTGACCCCTGTGAAAGGGTCATTTGACCTTCATAGGGGTCACGACCCACAAATTGAGAACTGTTGTACTAGAGGCTGTGGCTTGTTGTCCTTGGGAGTATGGTCTACTGAAAGACAGAAAACAATTTTTGTGTGTGACCTCCATTTCCTGAGTGAGCATTGGCAAAGGAAATGGCCTGCTTTGGCTTTCACACCTATTTGGCTTCTGGCTGCTTTCACTCCTATTTGGCTTCTGGCTCTGGGCCTTGCTTTTGTCTGGCTTTTGCCTGTCTTTTGGGTATGGGACTTAATAGCACCCACAACCATATAAGACAATTCCTTAAAGATTCATGAGTCTCTGTGAGATATTAAAGTGAATTTCAGAACCCATGTATATAAGGAAATATACTAAGAAGATGAATATTTTGGAGAATTTGAGTGGCATACCATTTTTGTAGAGTTGGGCATTTTGGACATCTTTAATCTCTGCCTTCTTGGGACTAGTCTGGTACTAATTCTCATAAAATATACTACTACACAACAGTACCCAAAATAAGTGCTATATTTACCTGAAATTATGAGCACTAGGTTTGCTGAAGTCTAAAGTTTACAGTAAAGGGACCTGGTAGCATAATGACTTATAACCTGGCCTGCTAATGACAAGATCAGAAGTTTGAACCCACTAGAGTTTCCTAAGGAGAAAGATGAGGCTATTTATTCCCTTAAATATTTACAGTCTTAGAAACCCACAGGGGAAACTTACTCTGTCCTGTAGGTGGCTATGGTTTATAGTTATGGTCTAAAGTAGGAGCCCAAAATTCATTTTTTTGTCTCCACATATATTTAGCATCTTTTTTTTTCCTCTCCTTAGGGAACTCTACCTCCCCCACCCATCCACCCCTCCCTTGGAGACTCCATCCCCCAATCCCATTGATGGGGTTTCCAACTTGGAGAAGGGAGTTACAGTCTAGGAAACCCACACGGACAGTACTACCCCTGTCCTCTTGGGTCATTATGAGTCGCCATCAACTCGATGGCAGTGGATTTCGTTTTAGTGAGATTGGGCATGGAACCTGGCCGATCTCTTTTGTAAAGGAGAAACTCCTGATGGGAGCATCAAAAGCACATCCTGCTTTTCTGCCTGGACCCAGAATATAATCTGCTTTTGCATCTGCAGGTCTTTTCCCGGTCTGTGGAGTGCGGGGCCTGCGAGTCAGTCCCGACACCGCTCCCGGCATCCAGCCTCGTGCGCCGGCTGCTTTTACGCGTAGACTCCACCGCACGAATTTGTCTTCTTCCTGTGCTGGTGGCGCCTCCCCTGCTAGGTTCTGTCTATTTAGCATCTTTTGAATGTTTTTCTGCCCATTGACTAGCAATATGAAAAGCTTTGACCCTAGGTAGAGTGAGTTTGAAAGTGCATTACTCTTACTCCCTGATCAGCCCTGGAGGGACAGACTGGCTCTCAGACCTTTCCCTGGGTGTGCACTTGATGGAAATTGAAGTCCTGGTCTCAGCCACAGAATCATGAGTATACTGACTGTCTTGGTCAGAGGGTACTGAAGCAATCTTAAAAACTTTGTTAATTTACAAGAATATATGTATCTCAATCTTGGTTCTTTTCTCACTTCTGTAATCTTGTCTGCAACTGTGAGTAATTAATCTGTCACAGATGATAACTTCCTTGCAGTTTCTTTTATTTCTCATATCCTAGTTAAATGGATACATGACGCGAATTCTTGGAAACCATCATGGCCTCATGCATTCACGTGACTTGTCTTTGTCTTTGTTCAGTTTACGACTTTATAAATGTGTCTCAATAAAGTATCTTTTAATTTGATGTCTCCTTTTCATCTAGAACAGTGCACAACCCATTAAATTGATGATTATAGATATCTGTGTGGGTCTCAAAATGAGTATTTTCTGTTAGTGGTAGAAATTGTTAGATATGAGCTTTGTTTTTTCTCTATTATATGAATTATGAAATACATATCTAATACTAATATGAATGTGTATCAGAATGAATCAACATTGTTGGGGATTCAAAGGGATGGCAGATGGTCAAGACTGGTTAGTCTAAGTCCCTGTCACATGAACAATACCACAGCTTCCTAACTCTCATAGCATTAAGGCAAAAATAATTGTGAATCTGTTCTGACATTGATTATTCTTTAATGTTGTTCTCAGGATTCCCAAGAACAACTGCTAGCAATCAGTTTGACTTATGAAAATTGCTTCTAGAGAGTGGGTAGCTAATGATCTAAGAATGCTATCCCCATCACATGAAGATTTTTGCTTTGTTTACATAATAAAAATGATGTATAATATTTCATGTCAAACACTCCACTGAGTTATATACAGGTATTATTACTCAAAGCAATCATGCAATATAGTGTTTGCATAATTCACACGGTGCCAATTAGAACATTGAAGTTCAGAGAAATTTAATCACTTGGCAAATGTCACATGACTCGTAAAGCAAGGGTCAAACTTTGGATCTAAATGCTCCAACTCTAGACTACAGGGTCCTAACTTAATTGGAATATAGTTGTACATTTATCTAGACATTAATTGCATGTAAAATAAGTCCAATTTTAAATGATATTTCTTTAAAAAACAGGAATAAATATTTAACTAAAATTGCTTCTCCTAAAAGATGAATTCAGTTCATTTATATACTTTCTGAGCTTTGGAGATTTTTTTTTATCCAGTTGGTGAAAACAATCGCTCATTATTAATGTAAACATTTGCCTCTGGTATAAATTGAAATATTTTACAATCCAGTAACAGCATTAATTTAAACATTTGCATAATTATTAAAGAATGGGCAAAATAATAAAATAATGACATCTGGAAATCTATAGGAGTCAAATGCCATCACAAATAAGAGGAAATTTTGGGAGGGATGGTGAGGCCTAAAAATATAATCTCAAGTGGAGTCAAAAGAATAATTTCTAACTCAATTGTTCATAAAACAATTCTTGTGTTGTTTTGAAATTTAGTCTGAGAGTATGAGGGTAATTTTAGTTAGATAGCCAAAGGTATCTGTTCATTTGCTTGTTGGTATATTTGTTTTTAAATACTGAATTCAGTAATGTCTTGTTAATAGACTTGCATCTGAAATACTTTAGCTTTTCTTTAGACTTAACCATCATCCTCTTTCTCGTCATTTTTCTCATCTCCACTTTGAGTCAGTGATGGCTTGAGCAAGATCGCTGCATCTTTTACCGTGAAGACAATAAACCTGGCGAAGTGCAACCCTTTTTACGGTCTGGAAACAACTACAATGGTCAATGTGAAACAGCGAAAATGTCGAAGGCATTGCAGAGATTCATTTGGCACAAGGGCCACTTGGCAGTGCGCTTTGGCAATTCCAGCTATCTTCAAATATTGGGGGAGTCTCTGGGTGGTGAAAACAGTTCATGTACGTGGCTGCTAACCAAAATGGGAGATTAGAGCTCAGTCAGAAATTTAAAAAAGAAAAAAGAAAGAAAGAAATCTGGTAGTCTAATTCCAAAACCCAGAATCAACAAAGGACAGGATACATTTCATTAAATTCATGCTTTGGATGAAGATAAATGACCACATTGAAAAATAATACTTTGCTGGATTATCTTCTCAGGTTTCAAGGTTATTTTATAGAGTCAAGATGGAGAGACTTCGTCTTACTGTAGACTTGTCAGGAGAGACCGTCCCTGGAGAAAGACCCGTGCTCTGTGAAGCTGAAGGGCAGGACCAAAGAAGAAACCCTCCACATGGAGAATGGACACGCGGCTGCAGCACTGGGCTCAAGCACAGCACTAGGTGGGAGGCGGCACAGACCCCAGCAGTGTTTTGCTCTGTTGTACACAGGGTCTCTATGAATCAGAAGCGACCCAACTGCACCTAACAACAACAACAACATCGAGAACTATGAACCTGTCTGATCTATAAATTATGAAATCAAATCAACAATAATTTAGTGAGTAATTGGGATAATTAGGTTTTGTCAATAAGGCTGGGCCAGGATTTTCAGTACTCTGTGAATGAGACTTAATAATCCCCAATCATGTGACCTAACACAATGTAATCATCTCCTTAATGGGATCAACTGGGAGCTGCTAATCAATTGCCAAAAGATTAGGGTGAGACACAATAATCATACTCAGTGATAGCCATAATGACATTCTCAGGGGATGTAGCCTGCTTCCTATATAAGTGAACGCTGTAGAATATATATATATGTATGTGTATATATATATATATATATATATATATATATATATATATATATATATATATATATCTGAGTTTGGATCCTGTATCTGACTCATCAACCCTGGTTCTTTGGATCTGAGGTAACAGCCTGCCATATTTCTTACAGAAGCTGGTAGTTATCAGTGGCTTCTCAAGTAACCTGCCAACCTTGGATTCATTCACTCTGCAACCACAAGTCTTGCCATCAAACTTGCTCAATCTTCACAACTATACAAGTCAGGAGATGCCTCCAGCCTAACAGGTTTCACTGACTTAGAACTGCCTAGATTTAGACTTGCCCACTTCTGCATCGGTGTGAGCCATTTTCTTTAAATACCTTTCTCTCTATAGATACATATATAAGCCTCACTGGTTTGACTGTGTTAGAGAATCTAGCCAAAGATAGTGTCTTTCTGTGCGAAGTACAGTACTTCCAGGGAAACATGACACCCTCAGGAAGCGTCTGAATATATAGCAAAGAGAGCCTCTGATTTGTCGGGGTTTATACATTTTTCAATAAGCAGTTAAGGCCCCAATCTAACATTAAGGGAGATGTATTTGTATATATGAACAATTTTCTTTGTGAGCCATTTGGTTTTTGAGTTATAGAAAAGTAAAGTAGGAGACTTTAACTTTTTGTAGGAGATGCAATCTAGAATAGAAAGAAAAACTTTTCCTCCACATCTAATTATTCAACATATTAATGGCATTATAGATATACTGTAAGTTATACTCCCAAAGCAGGCATCTAACAAGTAATTTGGTGTTGTATAAAGGGGCTGAATTACCTCCTTTCCTCCATGGTACCTCTTTTTTGATTTGGCTCACATATTATTTGATGTAGAGTGGAAATTGAATACATGTGGTTCAAGCCCTCCATTTTATAGAAGAAAAAGCCAAATCCCTAGTTGGTTGGAAGACGTGTGGTGGGAGGAGGGGTAGCAGGGCCAAAGGTGGATTTTTAAACATTGAGGCTATTCCAGAATCCAACTCACATGTCGCTGCTCCTTCTATATCACACTGATTTTCAGGCCTGAAGTGACAAACATTTTTTCATGGAGCGAGAAAGGATATGGCTGAAAGCCTCACAAACCCCACTTAGCTCCATCAGCCATGCATATCAAACACACAAACACACACACTACAGTATCATTTCTCGGTCCATTTAACAAAATAGCACTGAGACTTAAATAAGAAGCAACTCTAGAGAAAACAGTGAGACTCCATATGAGAAGCACAGAAAGTGCTATTCAGAGAATGAAGAGATGAGTACGGGCTGCAGTCTTTCAGAACCCACTGTCGCCTCGTACATTTCCACAGTCATCATGCGGAATTGCCCAGAGCCCTCAGGAAAATCCCTTCTGCTCAGGTGGTATTTAGTTTGAATGTGGTAAAAATGAGGCTCCTGGAAGTAAGTCTTTCTGCTCTGTTTCTACCTGAGGAATGATAGAGTATGCTCTGAGCAATTAAATTGGTTGGTTGTCTTGGGGATTTACATACTGAGTTACATTTGTCATTGCCAACTTTCTAGAATCATTTGCCATGAGTTCTTGTTAAGGAGAGTTTTGCATTTAGAAAGAGGAATCAAATGTATCCAGGCACCAGGTTTGCAGGAGATCTCATACACATCCTTCTTTATAGACTAGAAAAAGAAAATAAATTTATAGTAAAACTTTCTATGTCTTATATGCATGTACCTATGTATGCATGTATATGTGGTTTTAAGAACTCTCTCAATCAAAAATATTTGGGAGTCAGTGTTAAATGAAAATGTGATAATATACTGTCATTTATACTATGTATAAATGAATACTTAGAGGTACTTCATGTTTTAAAACTCAACTATTATATTAAGCTGTTTTGAATGGAAAACACCTTATCATGGACTTTCAGGCAATGGTTTCAAATCACACTAGCCTTATTTCTCTTGAATAAATAATTACCAAATTAATTGTAACAAAAAATTTCTATTGCACATTTTCTATATATAGGATAAACATTCTAGGCTTTGGAAATGGGCAGTGGTTGGGATTACTCACAAATCCTGCTATTTCCTGGTTACATTTTATGCTTTACCTAAATAGCAAATAATTGCTAAATATTGACTCTCAGGCTCACTCTTAAAAAATCAATAGGAGAAAAACTAAAACTATGAGAATTAGTTTTATTGTACAGAATCACTTCTCAGTGTATAGTCTAACGCACTAAAGCTGCCTGAAGAAAACCTCTCCATCAGTGATTGAGTAGAACTTCAAAATGATTGTGATTGTTTTAATAAAAGGATATTATGCACACATGGAGTGGGTTAAGAGTGTTCAAGAAGACTAAATATATATATCCAAACTGTTCAATAAACATGAAGTAAAGCCAATACAGGAATCCCTAGGTTGTGCAAAGGTTTACCATGCAGAATTGCCAACCAAAAGGCAGAAACTTCAAATTCACCTAAAAACAACTCACAAGAAAGGCCTGAAGGTCTATATCTGGAAAGCAAGCAAACAAACAAACAAACATTAAAAATCCTATGAGGCACCTCTCTACTGTGCCACAAGTCAAAGTTTATTTGTAACCAACTGTCTTGTTTGGTTTTTTGTATCTGTACAATTGGATTTAATGTGCTTATGTCTTCTTTAACTCAGACTAGTTTTAAAAGTACACTCAAATTTTTACAGAACAAATTAATAAAAGGTATCAATAAATTGAAAATGAACACATATTTATAAAGCAGAGTAATTAACACTAGCTTCCCATAAGAGTTAACAGCCTATGGACCACGGTCAAATCGTCGTGACTTGCATTATGGCAATTATATCCGTCGGTTATATGACTTACAACCCTAATTCTTTGCCAGTTATTGTACTGTGGTGGCTTGAATATTTGTGTGATCGCGGAGTCTGGGCCATCAATATTTCAAAGATGAGTATGGTTACCCGTGGTGAATGGTTTTCAGACTAAGAACTGTCCACCAGCAAGGAAAAGACAGTTCACTTAAGAGGTACTAGCCACTGAGAACCTTTTGAATCTCAGGGAGCCTCAGCAGCCGTCGTGCCAAAGGTGAACTTTTCAGGTTAGAAGGCACGCAGTATGCAACGGGAAAGGAGTGCCTGCTCAGAATTTACCTTCATGACATGGACGGAGCAAAGCCGACACAACACAACTTAAAGAAGTATAATAGCTGCAAACATTAATAATCAGAAACTGATATGTACAAAGGATGAATCTAGGAAAAGTGAATGTTATCACAAAGGAAATGGAACACATAAACTATGATATCCTAAGCATTAACTATTTGAATTGGACAGTGTATGGCCGGATCAATGCCTGGCCGGCTTCTAGCAAGGAGTGACCTTGAATTTCCCCCACCCGTGCGAAGCTGACCAGAGCTGGCTGAAACAACCAGCAGCAAGTGGCCTTGAATCTACCCCACACACCTACGGAGCTGATCAGAGCTGGCTATGTAACCTGTCAGCAGCTTTGCAAGGTTTTTTCCTTTCTTTTACTCAGGGCCTGTTTTGTTCACGGCCTGTTTTGTGCACGGCCCGTTTGCCTCAGTGCCCACTTTGCTCTCGACCCTCCAGTCTGCACCTGGCTCGGCCCATTTGGCTCAGTGCCCGCTTTGTTCTCAGCCCACCGCTCTGCACCCAGCTCGAATACACCCAGAACTGGAAAGACCTTAGATTCCCAAAACCCAGATATACCTGTCCATATATAAGCATCACCCTTGTAGCCTGGGGCGCGACTCTTCCGGCCTAGACACTGTGGACGGTGGGACTTCACCCAGGCTGGGTTTTTCTCCCCAAAAAAGCATGTTTGCTCTAATTTGACTGATTTGGTCTCTGGCTCCTCTCGACTTCTTTACAGGTATCAGTCATGTTGAATCAAACATACATTATATATTTTATCATGTCAGAAATGGCAACTTCAAGAGGAATGGTATCAGAATGATTATAATAAAGAACATTTTCAAGATCTATCTTAAAGTACAATGTTATCTGTAATCAGATAATATCCATATACCTACAGGGAAGACATATTAAATACAACTGTCATGCCCCAGCCACGGATGCCAGTGATAACGAAACTGAAGAATTCTATCAACTTCATTTTTAAATTGATAAGTACTGGCTATAAGAATGCAAGAGCTACAATTAAAGGGGAAAGATATGTAAGACAATATGGTCTTGGTGATAAAAATACAGTTAGGGATGCTATGGTAGTATTGTTCAAGAGCAATGACGTCATTGCAAGTACAATTTTTCTTTTTTTTTTCTTTTTAAATCATTTTATTGGGGGCTCATACAACTCTTATCACAATCCATACATACATCCATTGTGTCAAGCACATATGTATATTTGTTGCCATCATCATTCTCAAAAGATTTGCCTTTTACTTGAACCCGTAATATTGGCTGCACATTTTCCCTCTCCCTCTGCTTTCCCCCCCCTACCTCATGAACACTTCATAATTCATCAATTATTATTATTTTGTCATATGTTACACTGTCTGACATCTCCACCTGCCCTCTTCTCTGCTGTCCATCCCCCAGGGAGGTGGCTATATATAAATTCTTGTAATCAGTTCCCCCTTTGTACCCCCACAATCCCTCCACCCCCAGGTATCACCACTATCACCACTTATCCTGAAGGAGTCATCTGTCCTGGATTCCCAGTTCTGACCTGTACCAGTGTACATCCTCTGGCATAGCCAGATTTGTAAGATAGAATAGGGATCATGATAGTGGGGGGTGGAGGGAGGGAACATTTAAGAACTAGAGGAAAGTTATATGTTTCATCATTGCTACCCTCACCCTGACTGGCTCATCTCCACCCCACAACCCTTCAGTAAGGGGGTGTCTGGTTGGCTACCAATGGGCTTTGATTCTTCACTCTGCACTCACCCACATTTACAATGATATGATTTTTTGTTCCTTGATGCTTAATAGCCGATCCCTTCAACAGCTCTGGGTCTCAGAGCTTTGTTGCTTCTGAACTAGATGGGCACTTGTTTATCTTCCAGCTTTTAAGGCCCCAGACGCTATATCTTTTGATAGCCGGGCACCATTATCTTTCTTCACCACATTTGCTTATGCACGCATTTGTCTTCACTGATCTTATCAGGAACGTGGCCACCCACTGATATGATTTTTAGTTCTTTGATGTCTGATAACTGGTCCCTTCTACACCTCGTGGTCAGACAGGCTGTGTGCTTCTTCCATGTGTGCTTTGATGCTTCTCAGCTAGATGACCGCTTGTTTATGTTCAAGCCTGTAAGATCCCAGACGCTATATCTTTTGATAGCCAGGCACTGTCAGCTTTCTTCACCACATTTGCTTATGCACACATTTTTCTTCAGCAATCGTGTCAGGAAGGTGTGCATCCTGGAATGCCAATTTAATAGAACAATATGTTCTTGCATTGAGTAAGGGCTTGAGTGGAGGTCCAATGTCCATCTGCTATCTTAATACTAAACCTATAAATATATGCACATAGATCTGTTTCCCCACACTCTTATATAAATATATACACATATGTACATTCCAGTCTTTAGACCTCTAAATATACCCCTTGTCACCTAGTTCTCTCCTCTATTTCCTTTTACTTTCCTCTTGTCCCACCATCATGCTCAGCCTTCATTTGGGATTCAGTAATTTCTCTTGGTTAACTTTCCCTTGCTGAATCCCTACCAGGCCACTCACACCCTCCTTGCTACTGATTTTGGATCACTTGTTGCTCCCCTGTCCCTGGGATGGTCAGCACCCTCTGCTTACCCCACCTTTCCCCTTTCCCATGTCTCCCCGGAACCATTGGTCCAGTTGTTTTCTCCTCCAGACTATTCATCCAGTCTATCTTATCAAGATAGATCTGTAGAGATAATAATATGCACCAAAAATCAAGCCATAGGAAGACAGGCGATTAGTGAGAACACAGAAATGACAACAAAAAAGGAAACCAATTACCTATAGAAGAATAAAATAATTAAAAGAAAAAATTTTAAAGAAAAACTTGTAAATATATCAAGGTCTGATTTTTGATCTCTAGGCATGTCTTTCAGTCAGGTCCAATGCGGTACCATGCTTTAGCCCCAGAGTCAGAGTCTGTCCTTTATACTCCCTCGAGGACTCCCTGCTCTGCTCCCACGATTTCTCTGCTGCATGCTTTTAGTGGTTTGCCTAGGTGTCATAGGATCAGTCTGTGCCAGTCCTGACACTGAGTCTCCAGTGTTGTCCCCCTTAGGGCCCTGGGCCATCAAGGGATAGCTTGTCTCACAGTGGGATCAGCCATATTGTCCACTCTGTCCTTTGGCTGTTCAGAGCAGGGATATTGTCCTCCAAGCCTGATGGGCCATGATGTGCTCCACTCTCTCTTCCTCCCACTTCATTTGCTCCCATTTTTTCTGATCAGACAGACATGCCCCTCTCCTCTAGCTGCAGCTTCAGTGCCATCCTCTCAAGTAAATTCTTCAGGGTGAGGGCAAGTTGTCCATGTAGCTGGTATGAGGACCAAGCCCTTAGGCCTCTCCACTGGCTCCCCACTTCTTGCCAACACACTGCATTTGTCTGGCACTGGCTTTATATATGATCCCTCTTTCCCTGTGGAGACACAAACAATACCCTCCCCTTGGGTGAGTGAGTGCCCTATTCCCCCATCACACATCTTTTTAAAAATTTCCCCTTTCCTCCCTCCACCCCCTTTTTAATTGGCTACCATATATACCCCTAGATTTGGTCTGGTCCCTGCCATACTACTTGGACCTCACCCCTGGAGTATTTGTATACAGTAGCTTTTTTCTGTGCCCCCTTTGCACTTACCTTTCTGTATATATATATATATATATATATATATATATATATATATATATATATATATATATATAAACTTACCTCAGCGGACTCATGTTATATTTGTCCTTTTGTGCTTGGCCTACTTCACTCAGCATAATTTCCTCCAGTTCTTCCCATGCACGATATGCTTCATGTGTTCATCACTGCTTTATAGCGATACATAGTACTCCATTGTATGTAAGTACCACAGTTTTTTAACCCATTCATCTGTTGATAGAAATTTGGGCTGTTTCCAACTCCTTGCAATTGTGAACTGTGCCTCAATGAACATTGGAGCACAGATGTCTGGCCATGGTTTGTTTCTTGCCTCTTCTGAGTAGATACCCAGTAGGGGGATTGCTGGGTCATATGGTAACTCAATTTCCATGTTTGAGAAATCGCCAAATCTATTTCCACAGTGGTTGTACATTCCAACAGGTCCATCAGCAGTGGATGAGTGTTCCTCTCTCACCACAGCCCCTCCAACACTTTTTGCTTTCTGAATTTTTTAATTGGGCTATCTTTAAGAGTGTTAAGTGGTATCTCATAGTTGTTATGGTTTGCCTTTCTCTTATGGCTCATGATCCGGAACATTTACTCATATGCTTATTGGCCATTCGGATTTCAGATTCTGTGAAACTTCTGTTCAGGTCCTTTGCCCACCTCCTCAGTGGGCAATTAGTTTTTCTTTTATTGTAAGCTTGCAAAGTATTGTAGATTTTAGTAATAAGCCCTTTGTCTGATGTGTCATTGCCAATGATGTTTTCCCAGTTGGTGGACTCTCTTGGTGAATTCTTTCTATGTACACAGGTGTCTTATCTTCAGTATATCCACGTGTCTATTTGTGACTCCTCTCTATTTGTAGCCTTCCCTATTTCTGAAAGACTATGCATTCCCTGTGCCAAGGTTCTTAGGTTTGTCCCAATTCCCTCATTAATGGCCCTAATTGTTTGGGTTTTATCTCAAGGTCTGTGATCCACCTTGAGTTTATTCTTGTGCATGAAGTGAGGTAAGGGTCTTGCTTCATTTTTCTGCAGGTAGATATCCATTTTTTCTAGCATCATTTATGGAAGATGGCATCTGCTTCCCATTTAATATTTTTTGGCCCTTATCAAAGATCAGTTGTCTATATGCTGATATTTTTATTTCTGGGTTTTCAGCTCTTTTCCATTGGTCTAAATATCTGTCATTATGCCAGTACCACACTCTTTTGACTACTGTGGCCATATATTATGAGCTAAAATCAGGTAGAGCAAGCCCTCCAACATTGTCCTTCTTTTTGAGGAGTTCTCTGCTTATTCTGGGCTTCTTCTCCCTCCATATAAAGTTGGTGGTATGTTCTTCCAATTCTTTGAAGAAGGATGGTGTATTTGTATCAGAGTAGCATTGAACTTATGTAGTGCCTTGGGCAGGACTGACATCTTTACTATATTCAGTCTGCCAATCCACGAGCATGGGATATTCTTCCATTTGTTGTCACTCTTGATTTCTTGAAGTAATGTTTTATGATTTTCCTCATACAAATCTTTTATTTTTTTAGTCAGGTATTTCCCTAGGTGTTTCAATATTTGCTTGGCAATTGTAAAGGGTACTACTGTTTTAATCGTCTCTTCTGTGGTCTTGTCTGATGTGTAGAGAAGTCCAATAGACTTCTGTTTATTGATTTTGTATCCTGCCACTCTACCATATTCCTCTATTGCTTCCAAAACTCTGATTGTGGAGTTTAAGGGATCTTCAATATATAAAATCATATTGTCTGTGAATAATGATAATTTTGCATCTTCCTACCCCAGCTGAATACTTTTAATATATTTCTTTTGTCTTATGTTGTTAACTAGGACCTCCGGTACGATGTTAAATAGGAGTGGGTACAATGGGCATCCTTGTCTAGTCCCCTTTTTCAGTGTAGTTGTTTTCGTCTTTTCTCCATTAACTACCACATTAGTTGTTGGTTTTTCATATATGGCTTGTATAATACTGAGGAATTTTCCTTCTATTCCTATCTTCTTAAGTGTCTTAAACAGGAATGCATGTTGGATGTTGTCAAATGCTTTTTCTGTGTCTATCGATATTATCATGTAGTTCTTATCATTTTTCCTGCCAATGTGGTGAATAATGCTGATGGTCTTCTGTATGTTGAACCATCCTATATCCCTGGTATTAATCCCACTTGGTCATGGTGAATTCTTTTTTTAATATGCTTTTGTATTCTATTGGCATTTTGTTAAGGATTTTTACATCAATGTTCTTTAGGGATATTGGTCTATAGTTCGTGATTCTTGTGGCATCTTTGCCCGCATTAGGTATCAAAGTTATAATAGCTTCACAGAAAGAGTTGTGGAGTTTTCCATCTTTTTCTATGTTCTAGAAGAATTTGTGTAGGATTGGTATGAGTTCTTCCCTGAATGCTTGGTAGAATTCTCTTGTGAAGGCATCTGGCCCAGGGGATTTTTTTGTTGGTAATCCCTTGATTATGTTGTCTATTTCTTCCATTGCTAAAGGTCTTTTGAGGTTGTTGACATCCATCTGGGATAGTCTAGGGAGGGATTGTGTTCCCAAATATTTGTGCATGTCTTCAAAATTGTTGAATTCGTTAGAATATAAACCTTCATAATTCTGTGTTGTTATCGTTTTGATTTCATTAGGGTCCGTTGTAATGTCCCTGTTTCATCCCTCATCCTTGCAAAGTCGTTTGGCCCTTCCTTTCTGTGGTTAGGTTTGCCATAGGTCTATCAAGTCTGTTAATTCTTTCAAAGAACCAACTTTTAGCAGCATTAATTTTTTCCATAGTTTTCTTGTTTTCCCTCTCCTGTATTTTGGCTCTGATTTTTATTATATCTATACTCTTGCTAACAGTAGGGTTGTTCTGTTGAGTCTGCTCTAATTGGTATAAGTTTTGGGTAAGCATATCATCCATGAGTCTCTCTTTTTTTTAATGTGTGCATTTATTGCTATCAGCTTTCCTCTGATAAATGTCTTTGCTGTGTCCCATACGTTTTGGTATATCGTATTCTCGTTCTCATTGGTTTCTAGAAACTTTCTGATTTCATCTCTTATCTGAGTCAATACCCACTCCTTTTGCAATAGGAAATTGTTCATCCTCCAATTGTTTTCCTTTGTTTTCTTCACTGGACATCTGTTAATTTCCAGCTTTATGGCGCAATGATCGGAGAGAGATGTCTGTATAACCTCTTTGTGCTTGAATTTACTCAATTTCCACTTGTGGCCCAGCATGTGGTCTATTTTCTAATATGTGCCATGTGGACTTGAAAAGAATGTGAATTTTTTACACGTGGGTAGAAAGCTCTGAAAATATCAATCAAGTAAAGTCGTCCAATTGTGCTATTTAGATCTGTAGCCTCCTTGTTGAGTTTCTTTCCCAATGATCTGTCTTTTTAAGAGAGTGGTGTATTAAAGTCACCTACTATAATTGTTGAGCCTGTGATCACTTTTTTCATCTTTTGGAGTGTTTGATTTACAAATTTTGCAGGTCTCTCAATAGGTGCATATATGTATATTATGCTCACTGGTTCTTGGTCCATTGTTCCCTTGAGCATTATATAGTGCCCCTCCTTGTCTCTTATTATTACCTGTATCTTGAGGTCAATTTGGTCAGATATTAATATTGCTACCCCTGATTTTTTTGCATTACCATTTGCTTGGTATGCTTTTCTCCAGTCTTTAATTCTCAACCGGTTTTTGTCTGTAAACTTGAGATGAGTCTCCTGGAGGCAGCAGATCGATGGGTTAGGTTTCCTGAGCCAGTCTCTTAGCCTCTGCCTTTTAATGCCTGAGTTCAGGCCATTGATATTCAGTGTTATTATATCTATCTGTGGACTCTGTGATGTCATCTTCTACCTTTTGTGATGGATATTTTCCTATCTACCTAATTTATCCGCATGTTTTGTGTGTGTGGTTTATGTTTGCCTTCTTTCCACTTGAGCTGATGCTATCCTGGGGAGCAAATACAAAATTTCAAGCAACATATGCAGCAACTATGTACAAAAACTTCATCAGATGGGTTACATAAGAATCAAATTGACTATATCTGTGGGAAGAGACAATGGAAAGCACAATATTACCATTCAAAATTGGCAGGAGACAATAGTGAGACAAACTTGCCTAATACTAATATGCAAGTTCAGGTTGAAGTTGAAGAAAAGTAAAACAAGCCCACAAGAACCAAAATGTGACTTTGAGTAAATCCCCCCTAAATTTAGTGACCATTTCAAGAACATTTTTAAAGTTTTTAATAAATCATTTTATTGGGAGCTCTTACGGCTCTCATAACAATCTACACATCAATTATATCTAGCACATTTGTAGATATGTTGCCATCATCATTCCTAAGATATTTTCTTTCTACTTGAGCCCTTGGTATCAGCTCCCCTGCCAGCCCTTTCCTGCATCCCATCTTCATGAGCCCTTGATAATTTATATATTATTTTTATGTTCATATTTTACACAGTCCTCTGTCTCCACCCACATTTCTGTTTTTAATCCCCCTGGGGTGGTAGTGGTGGTTGTATATTAATCATTGCAATCAGTTCCCCCTTTCTCTCCGTCTCCCCCTACGTTCCCTCTACCCTCATGATATCGCTATTCTCATTATTGGTCCTGAGGTATTTATCTGTCTTGGATTCTTTGTGTCGAGACCTCTTATCTGTACCAGTGTACATGCTCTGGTCTAGCCAGATTTGTAAGTTAGAACTGGGGTCATGAAGGGGTGGGAAGTGGGCCAGGGAGGATGTATTGAAGAACTAGAGGAAAGTTGTATGTTTGTCAGTGCTATACTGCACCCTGGCTGGCTCGGCCCTTCCTTTTAACCCTTCTGTGCAGGGTTGTCGAATTGTCTACAGATGGACTTTGCTTCTTCATTCTGACCCTGTTCATTTGCATATAAATGTTTGATTTGGGTCTTCTGATGCCTGATACCTGATCCTGTCAACACCTTGTGATTACATGGGTTGGTGTGCTTCTTCCATGTTGGCTTTGTTGCTTCCCTGCTAGAGGCAACTTGTTTAACTTCAAAAATTTAAGACCCCAGATGCTATATCTTTTAATAGCTAGGCATCATACCTTTCTTCAGCTCATTTGTTTATGCACCCATTTTATCTTCAGCCATTGTGTTGGGGACATGATCACCATAGAATGCCAAGTTATTAGAACAAAGTGTTTTTGCATTGAGGGAGGACTTGAGTAGAGACCCAATGTCTGTCTGCTACCTAAATACTTAACCTATAAATATATAAACAAAGAGCTATATCCATATCATTATATATTAATGTATTTGCATATGTACATGCCTATGTTTATATCTCTGTAAATGCCTTTTAGCTCCTAGTTATTTCCTCTATTTCCTTGTAATATCCTCCCGTCCCATTATGATCTTCAATCATCATCAACTCTCAGTAATTCCTCTCAGCTACATTGCACTTGACCAAACTCCACCAGGCATTCCATGCCCTCCTTTCCATCGACTTTAGACCTCTTGGTGTTCTCTTGTCCCTAGGTTTGTTGGTTCCTCCCTCCCTTTCCCCACCACCTCCTCTCCCCTTTCCCACTGGAACCATCGGTCCCGTTGCTTTCTCCTTGGGATTGTTAATCCTGCATGTCTTGTATAGATAGACATGAAAAAGTAGCCTATGGATAGTTCCAGGTCTGTCTGCTGACCCATATTAATGTTAAGAGCAATTTTGATGCATTGGCTACTAATCATCATAAGCCAGGTGCATTATAGGGTCAAATCAAGAACATCATATTAAAAGAAGGAATAAGATCAATAAAAAGATGAAAACACCAAAATATGTCACCTGAGACCCTGAAACTTGATTGTGAATGTAGAAAAGCTAAAAGAAATGGAAGAAATGAAGAAATTAGGCGGTATACATAAAATTTCAAAATGCAGCATGTGAAGGCAAAGCAAGGGGACAAGCACAGACACAGAGTTAGAGACCCATGTTGAAAGAATACGCTCAGTAGGATCTCCAGCTGAGAACACGGAGGGGGAAAAATCCAAGCACTTGGAGCAATTTCTGATGGGATTGCTTTCCTGTGTCTTGTTCAGCTGTGTCATGCTCTTTTGTGATATTATAATTTCCTAGTTTGGTGATCCTAATTAACTTTTTAATAGCTATTGATCTGAACTGAAAATAAGCACTTAACACAATGCTTTACATGGAACATTCAAGTGAAAGTAAAGCCAGACACCATCAATTCGATTCCAACGCATGCTAGCCCCATGGCTGTAGGCGTAGACGCATACTCCAGAAGACTTCCAATCACTTATTTGGAGAAGTGGATTGCCGGGCTTGCCACTGCATGGACTCCAACCAATCTTTCATGATCCACAAACTCTCAACGAAATACAAACTCAAACAACAACAACCAAACTCACTGTCATTGAGTTAATGCCAACTCCTGGTGACCCTATAGTCAGGGTAGAACTGCCCTGGGAGTTCCTGTAACTGTCACTTGTTACAGCAGTGGAAAGCCCCATCTTTCTGCCCTAGAGTAGCTTGTGGTTTCACACTGCTGACCTAGCTGTTAGCCGGCCAAGGTGTAATCACCACCCGGCCAACCAGGGCTCCCAATGAAAGTATGCTGCTCTTAATTTTGAAATTATCATCCCTATTATAATTATAATATGTGACTCCATAGTGCCACCTTTAAACCGAATTAACCTTTCTGCACTTTTCTGACCCCTGAGCCTTGACTCAGATGGTTACTTCTGAATAATTTAGACTCATATTTTTATAGTCTCTAAATTTTTATTCCACTTAGTTTCTATTTCCAACTTTTCCTCATGCATTTGCTCAATCAGCATATGCAATCCGGTTATCTGAATTTTAAGCAGATGGCTTACCTTCAAGCTTCCTTTAGAACCGAGGCAGCAAGAATGATTTCTAACAGCAAGGCCCTGGGCCAGCCTAAATTCATAACCACAAGTGAGCCCTTGCACAGTCTAAATATGCTCTTAAACATTTGACCTGCATCCATTGCTGCTGTTTTCAAATTATAATCAGCCCCCATTTATGTTTTAATTCTATAAATCTCGTTTTAAGGTACAAAATAGACGTCAATCTCAAATATAAATTAAAAAGAGTATTTATCAAGTCTTGGAAGTCTAAGACAACACAAAGACGCAGACACGTCATCTCGATGAGGGAAGGCTGCTAGCAGGAGAGCATAATGCTGTCGTAGGACTCACCGTCTGGAGGCCAGTTACATAAGGGATGGAGCCTAGGAATTATCACAAATCTGTGACTGCTGTCAGATCAGTACATCACAGTTGCAGGTCAGACTGCAAAATCAGACAGAGGACTATAATTGGGGTATACTCATTCTGTCCAATCGAAGAGTTCACAAGATTGGTCCAGGACCTTCTGTCCAAGGCGGTCAGGGCATGACTGACAGGGCATGCCTCGTGACTATGCGATCCCAGAACTGCCCATCAAGAACACACCCAGCAAGTCCCTGGCTAGAAATGGGTGGAGGTACTATCCAAAGGATTCACTGTCAACCACAGCCTTCTTCAACCCAGCGCTTCCAGATTTAAGCTCTAATACAGTGGAAAGCATTTGGAATTGTTCTTCTGGAGTATTTAATCTCCCTAATAGAAACCTTCTCATTTCCATGTGAACTTCGCATTGTCAGTCTTTTGTAACCAACTGAATAGTCCGCAGACGTTAATGTTGAGAAAATGGAGGAAATAAGCTATCCCTAACTTTATGTACTGGATTTTGATGGAATTGAAAGTAAACATCCGAGTTCTCTTTTAGGTCAGTCCCCCAAAGGCCTCAGTTTTGAAGTAAAAGAAGATGCTATTGAGCCTTGCTTCAGGTTCCTCTTTCCTAGGGAGCTTGTCAAAGAGAATTGGTTATTCCGTGTTGAGTCATTTTCCCCTTCCTAAACTGCTTACATAAGAGATTTGGGATTAAATGCCTGAGACTAATTCTTCTCTCCTTGAATGCCTACGTATAGTTATAAACCAGAGCAAGAAAGTGGGAAATGAAACACTAATTACCTTTAAATGTACATGTTTTTAAATTGACTAAGCCACTGGACTAATGCTACCTTTGTCAGATCTTTGATAGCTGCATGTAACAGTTTCTTAGACGCCAAAATTATATGGGCTCTAGAATACAATATAAATCATAATTATAATTAATGAATGAGGACTGTATTCAAAATCTATCATTTTATTTATATTTAGTGTCAGTCTATGGTTATACATAGCGTTTATACTTAATGCTGTCTATGATGAAGCTAATCTTGTACAAAACCATTTGGATTATACCACCCCTTTAGAATGGCTGCCTTTTTTATCAAGTAATTAGTGCTTTGAAATTTAGCCTGATAGATTAGAAGAGGGAATTGTATTAGAGTGTAAATTCTGAGCACTTCTTTGCACAAGGTTATGGGTGGCAGTGAAAGCCTAAAATTCATTTTCAGAGAACTCCTCAGGCCAACTATATATGCAAATACTTTTGTCCTCAGACAGAGTGCATTGGAAAATGAATTGTTGGAGATAATTAGCTTAAAAGTTACCATTGTTTTTCTTCTTGACCAATTTTGAATTTCTTCTAGTGTGTATTATTTTCTACTTCTGTTTGAAATTTATTAGTGTTTTATTTTGTTGTTGTTGATGAGACTTTATTGTATGACTTAGTTTATATGAATTCCTGATACGTAAACCAATAGAAACTAGATTAACATATTTTAGGGGTAAGATGGGTGGGGGGAGCTAATGACCAGTCGATACAAGAGAGAAGGAAATGATCAAAAATTAAATGTGGAGATGATTGTACACCTCTTTTCAATATCCTTAAACAATAGACTGGTATTGTACATGGTTAACCATAGAATGGTTTTAAGTAAAGAAATAGCCTGAGAGAATATATGGATATGATTTTATTTTAGGAACAAACTTTGATATGATTTAAGTTCTCCAATAACACTATATGTCAAAATAATTGTTGCAAACCTTATAGTTTCTTTTTAAATTTTTCTTTTTTCTTAAAAATATCATTTTATTGGGGTCTCTTACAGCTCTTATGCTATTCCATTCATCAGTTGTACAAGCATATTTGTACATATGTTGCCATCATTATTTTCTAAGCATTTACTTTCTCTTTGAGCCCTTGGTATCAGCTCCTCTCTCCCTTCCTCCCCCTTTCATCCTTGTGACCCCTTAATAAATTATAAATCATTATTGTTTACATTTCATACACAAACCACTGACTCCCTTTACCTGTGTTTCTGTTTTTTCCTCCCTCTGGGGTGGGGGGAGGTTAATACATTGATCAGTGCAATCAGTTCCCCCTTCCTCCTCTTCCTCCCCTCTTTCCCCCACTTTCCTAGCCTCACCCTCCTGGTATCACTACTCCCTTTTCTATTCCTGAGGTGTTTATCTGAACTGAATCCCATGTGTCGTGATCTCTATCTGTACCAGTGTACATGCTCTGATCTTGCCAGAACTGGAGTCATGATAGTGGGGAGTGAGGAAGTCTCAAAGAATCAGAGGAATACTATGTGTTTCATTGTGCTATACTTCACCCTGGCTATTTCATCCCTTCCTTGTTACTCTTCTGTGAGGGGATTTCCTATTGTCTACAGATGGGTTTGGGGGGTCTCTGCTCTGACCACCCCTCATTTTCAGCAATATGTTTTTTGTTTGTTTGTTTGTTTGTTTGGGGTCTTCTCTTCTGGTGTCTGTTAACTGATTCCATTGACATCTTGAAGACCCCAGACACTTTGATAGCTTGGCACCATCAATTTTCTTCACCATATTTACATGTGCACCCATTTTGTCTTGTGCTATTGTGTTGGGAGGGTGAACGTTACAGAATGCCATGCTATTAGAACAAAGTGTTCTTTCAATAAAGAAGGGCTTCAGCAGAGGCCTTACGTCCATCCCCTTCCTCAATGTATTGCCATATAAATATATGCACATAGGCCAATACCCCTATTTTTATGAATTAATATATTCATATGAGTGCACACCTATGTTTATGACTCTATACATAGCTTTGCTTCCTAGATCTTTCCTCTGTTTCCTTTTATCTTCCTCCTGCCCCACCATCATGCTCACCCTTCTTCTGGGTCTTAGCAATCCCTCTCAGTTAGATTACTGTTGCTCCAGCACCACTGGGATCTCTATATTCTTCTTGTTGTTGCTTTTAATTCCCTAGTTGTTCCCCTGTCTGTGATGTTTTTTGCTCACTGCTCCTTTCTCCTGTTTCTGCCTCCCCTCAAGTCCCTCTGGACACACCTTATAATTTCAAAAAACACTGAGAAAATTGTAAGCTATGTTTTGCACTGATGCAATGTAGAAGGGCCACTTTTAGCTAGTGAACAAAACTAGCATTTCTCTTTGATCAGAATTTATCTTGAATTATTATAACATTAACCAATGGGAGATTTTCATAGAAACATTCCAGACAGGAACCATGAGAACTCTAGATCTACATATGTATTTTGTCTCATCTTTTTCTATTCATAGTTTCTTCTTTGAAAATATTTGGATATACTCACAACTTCTTTTGCCATTTTTCTTTCCTCTATAACTAGAATTAATAATTCACATGGGCCTCACTGGACCAACTAGTTCTATGTCATTCTCTCTGTCCCAGGCCCTGTCCTAAGTCATTTGCATGTACACATCCTCACAAGAACCACTGGAAATATAAATATTATTATCTTCATTTTATATGAGAAAGAGAAAGCACTGGAGGTGTAAACGCCATCTTGAAGGATGCACATTTGTGTCATTGGCAAGTTACTTGTTTGCCTTTCCTATTGGTTTTAGGTTATGTATAACAGAAAATGTTACAAAATCACCCAAAGGTCTGAGAATGACTCTCCACCAAATATAAGAGGATTTTACTCCTACAGCTACAAGTAAGCAAGAAGCTTTTATTAATCTGAATTACCCATCTTTTCATCATAACCCTCCGTTAAAAATGAAACCAAAGTAACTCTTAAATGTGAAGCATTGAGCTGAAAACCCAGCATAGCCACTCTCAGGCTGCATCAAAAATAATAATGGGGTAAAATGGTGTTTTTTTAGCCATTAAATATGTGATAAGGTGTTATGGCGCAATAGAAAATGAAAACATTTGGTCTTAAGTAATAAAACTAGTTGTAGGTGGGTGAATTTACTGGTGTATTTTCAGTCAATTTACTGGTTTTTAAACGTTCCTGGTACATTCACCAATGTGGACTAATGCCCTTGCCTTTTGTAACTCTCATCAATGAATATTGATTTACAGACCTACAGGACTTCATTCTAAGTAATGAGCTCATTCATTCACAAAGCACAAATTGCTCTCAAAAACATGCTGCTAATCCATCCTGAGTGATCTTCAGAAATTAAATCTTGAGCTGGGAGTTCCTTTCTATGTTTAGGGGAGTATCTTCTTATGTTTGATTAATTATATAGGCAAGTATGAAAATAAATGGTAATGACACCCAAATGAGTATCATGAATAAAGGAGACAGGAGAAAGAGGAGCATGTATATGACAGATAACAGATGTGAAAAGACAGCAAAGTAAACAGTCATCAAACAAAAATTCATAATATTCCTCATTAGTTTGCAGTCATCATACAGTAAATGTAAGCTGGAGCTGTTTTTTAGGACATAGCTCTTAGATTTCTATTTGATTATTTATGAAATTCCATCCAGCAAATTATTTTTAATCCTTCAATTAAATTCTCAAAAAATTTATTTTTATACCCAGAGCACTTTTTAAAGTAAATTGTATACAGGAGACTATAGACCACCACAACAGCTTATACAGGTACAATTTAGTGGCATCGGTTATGTTCTTCAAGGTGTGGAATCCTTCCTTTTTGATTTATTTCTTCTCCCCTGACATAAACTCATTGCCCCATAAGTTATCTATTAAATTTTGCAAATCAAAGAACCAAATCCCAAGAAGTGTTTGGTTCTGCATCATATCCACAGGCAAGTTTTGTCATTGTTATAAAAATGACATTCAATTTTTACAAAATAAAATTTTCACAGGTGTACAATTTGTTGGCAGCAATCACATTAATTGGTTGTGCAAACTTTTCCTTTCTCAATATGGTGTTTAATCACCACATACTCAGTCTTCCATGTGTTAGGATGCCATGGCTTGTTTACGGAAAGAGAGACTGTGATGTGAATTGATACAGCTACGGACTTTCCTTATCAGACAGCAGACAGAAACTGAAATTGTATTCTTACCCTAATACAGGAGGACAGATGCTCAAATTAACATAAAGAACTAGAATTTTCTTTGTTCTATGGATCACCTTTTGGGTTTTCTGTCTATAAAGATTTCTGCCAGCCTTAGTTCTTAAATAGTTTCTAGGAAGCTTCATTTTATAAAATAAATTTTTAAAACTTTTATATTTTATTACCTTTTTGTTATCCATTTTAAGTTAATTTTGATATTAGGTGTGAGATCAAGGTTTTTGCATGTGCATACTCAATTGTTCCATCATTATCTATTGTAAAGGCTCTCTTTCCACCATTTAATTTTTTTATCTTTGTAAAAATCAGTTGGGAACATTTGAGGATTTCTGGTCTATTCTATTAATTTTAATTTTTATTTCTGGGATAAACCAAACAGTATAGATTACTATAGCTATTTAAAAAGCCATAAAATTATACAGCTGTTTTATGCTGTTTCAACATTGTTTTATCTATTATAGTTCTTTTCATACATATTTTAGAATAATATATTTTTCTATATTAATAAAAATAGTTCTCACAGAGACTTTGATAAAATTTACATTAAATAATAAGTCTATTTGGATATAATTGACATCATTATTATGCACAATAGTTTTAACATAAACACAGTATATAACTTCATTTATTAAAATTATCTTTGATTATCTTCTCCAGCAATGAATACTTTAATCCTATGTTGTCTACTTGTTAGGCAAGGTTTGTTAGGTTTTCATCTATCTCTCTCTCTTCTTTTTTCTTACTGTCATTTTTCTCCCCCTCTCATGTTCGGGATTCCTGTTTTGTGATTGCATATGGTATTGCATTTATTTTTTCCTGTATGCTCATGTTTTCATTGCTACCAAAGTGTGTATGAGTGTGTGTTTGAGCAATTTTGATTTTTAGTGGTTTCTTTTTGTGTGACAGTACACACCTCTTAGCATTGCCATTGTACCAGTTTTTTTTTTAATTTTAACAATTTATTGGGGCTCATACAATTCTTTTCACAGTTCATATATATACATACATCAATTGTATAAAGCACATCTGTACAGTCTTTGCCATAATCATTTTTTTCTCTTTTCTTCTTTTACATTTTATTAGGGACTCATACAACTCTTACCACAATCCATACATATACATACATCAATTGTATAAAGCACATCCATACATTCCCTGCCCTAATCATTCTCAAGGCATTTGCTCTCCACTTAAGCCCCTTGCATCAGGTCCTCTTTTTTTTCCCCTCCTCCCTCCCCACTCCCCCCTCCCTCATATGCCCTTGGTAATTTATACATCGTTGTTTTGTCATATCTTGCCCTATCCGGAGTCTCCCTTCCCCCCTTCTCTGCTGTCCCTATCCCAGGGAAGAGGTCACATGTGGATCCTTGTAATCAGTTCCCGCTTTCCAACCCACTCACCCTCCACTCTCCCAGCATCGTCCCTCACACCCTTGGTCCTAAAGGTATCATCCACCCTGGATTCCCTGTACCTCCAACCCTCATATGCACCAGTGTACAGCCTCTGTCCTATCCAGCCCTGCAAGGTAGAATTCGGATCATGGTAGTTGGGGGGAGGAAGCATCCAGGATCCGGGGGAAAGCTGTGTTCTTCATCGATACTACCTCACACCCTAATTAACCCATCTCCTCTCCTAAACCCCTCTATGAGGGGATCTCCATTGGTCGACACTTGGGCCTTGGGTCTCCACTCTGCACTTCCCCCTTCATTTAA
Source organism: Tenrec ecaudatus (assembly GCF_050624435.1). Taxonomy (NCBI): domain Eukaryota; kingdom Metazoa; phylum Chordata; class Mammalia; order Afrosoricida; family Tenrecidae; genus Tenrec; species Tenrec ecaudatus. The sequence continues at coordinate 69,003,261 of NC_134545.1, forward strand.
TATGATATATATATACATATATATACATACATATATACATATACACATATATACACATACATACACACACTTATATCTTTTTTTTTTTGCATGATGCCTTATACCTGGTCCCTTGGGCACCTCGTGATCGCCCTGGCCAGTGTGCTTCTTCCATGTGGGCTTATTTGCTTCTGAGCTAGATGGCCGCTTGTTCACCTTCAAGCCTTTAAGACCCCAGACACTATCTCTTTTGATAGCCGGGCACCATCAGCTTTCTTCACCACATTTGCTTATGCACCCATTTGTCTTCAGCGATCCTATCATGGAGGTGTGCAGTCAATGATATGATTTTTTGTTCTTTGATGCCTGGTAACTGATCCCTTTGGGACCACTCGCTCACTCAGGCTGGTGTGTTCTTCCATGTGGACTTTGTTGCTTCTGAGCTAGATGGCCGCTTGTTTATCTTCAAGCCTTTAAGACCCCAGTCACTATCTCTTTTGATAGCCGGGCCATTGTACCAGTTTTTATAGACTTATTTCATGAGGGGAAATGCAATGTTCTAAGTCTATTTGAATACATTCAAATGCTCTTGAAAAGACACAGGGGGACTAATTTGTTTTACTTCATGTTCTTTGGTATGCACTGTTCAGTTAAAAAAATCCTTAAGGAAGTAAACTGTGTTCCAACTTAATGTTAGAATCAGAGATGTATATACGTGAAGGATTATGTGAGGGGAAAAAGGGAACCTTTAAAATCTCAATTTCCTGTCAAATGTACATGCTTCTGTAAGAGTTTCAGGAGAGAGTAAAGCCCGACAATTGTGCATGTACTAAATGTTCTGCAACATATTTTTTTAAGAAATGCATTTGGGTAATTATTTTTAATTGTGTCAAAAATAAACACAACAAAACATTCTCCAATCAAGCAACTTCTACTTGTGTAATTCAGTGCCATTGATTATACTCTTCATATTGTACAATCATTTTCCAAATTATTCCACCACTATTAAGATGCACTCTTCTTCCTTCACCAATAGTAACCGTCGGTCAAGTTGGTTTTGTTTTAGGCAGCTTTTAAAAGCAGTTTTCTTGATATAATATTCACATATTCACAATTCCACAGAAATTGCTTTTTAAGAGTCATACACATACAGCATCACAATCGGCTCTAATGCTCCCTCCCCTCTCCTGCATTCAGTATCTGCTCCCCAAATCCTCTTAACCTCTAGACGCCCCAACTCCATGTCGCTGATCACTCACTGTATGAGTGGTTGTCTCTATGTGTCCACTTCTTTTGCACTTCAAAAACAACCAAAACAATAGTAAATAAAAACAAAATGAAACCGCAAGAAGAAAATATTAATACTAATATTTTCAACATTTTCATATCTTTTGTTTGTTCATATTGGGGGTTTATCTCAGATGCGTTACATTATTGGGAGTCACCCTCTTGAATTTTTGTTATGTGTTTTTCTGTCTTTCAGTATATGGAACTCAGGACTGATGAACCTTTAGGGACAGCAAGTCGAATAAGGGTTTCTGAGGTAAGCAGGGGTGGTGTGGGGGGGATGGTAAAAGGGGGTTTATGTCAAGGAGTTTAGGAAGGAGAAGAATGTTTGAAACAGATTGTGGTACAATACTGCTTGATGTGATTCAATGATGGAATAATATGATATCTGTATTAACTCCCAATAAAATGGCTTTGAAAAAATTAAAAGTAAGAAAGAAAAGACCAACATCAATATTTTAAAAGCCGGAGAAGAAATGTCTGTCGTGGAACAAGCAGGAACTATTTGAACCTAGAGCATCTCTTCCCACAGATGCAATCAATTTGAGTTCTGCATATTCCATATGGAGAAGTCCCTGTGTATATATGCCTCTGTGTTGTTAAAGAAAAATGTATTTGCTATGAAAAGGTGCTGGTCTCACAAAGTTCTATCATGCCATCTCCAGCTTTGTTTCTATCTCCAAAGCCTTCTTTTCCAACTACTCACCCTTTCTCTTTGTTTATAATTTTTGTATTCCAATGACCAAAAAAATCCAATGCATCTTTATTGAATATATATTTCATCAATTTCAGCCTGAAGACATTGATAGAATTCTTTAACTTTTTTTATCACTAGCTTAGGTGGTTGGTACATGAATTTGAATAATAGTTGTATTGTTGGGATTTTCTTGGATGCAGATAAAGATAATCCTATCATAGAGAGCATTGTGAAGAAAGATTGAGAAATGTCCACTTTTTATGATGAATTGTTTAATTCCTAACATATAAAATCATATGTTTTTCTAACTCAAAATGGCCAATACCAGTCCATTTCAGCACACTAATGTCTAGAGTGTTCATATTAGGCCTTCTGCTTCATTTTTACATAATCAATTATTACTAGATTCATACTTCATATGAATTTTGAGTCCTGTCCTAGCAGTAAATGAAAATCTCTAAAGCATTACTGCCTCAGTCCTCATTCCATCCAAGTCTATGTTGAGAAGGCAGCTCTTCCTCAGTCGTGTATTGACTGCCTTCCCACCTGAGGGGTTCATCTCCTGACACTACCTCTGGCAATGCACTGCCTCTTTACGTGAGTTTTCTATATCTGACTGTGCTTAGATTCTGTCCATAGGCTTACAGTGATTACTTTCTCAAAACTGGACAGCTTATTCCTCCTTTATATTTTGTTCTTATTCTGGAAGCTCTGCTGAAACCTGTTCACTTTGGGTGACCCTGCTGGAATTTGAAATACCAGTGACAGCTTCCAGCATCACAGGAACACACGAGCCACCATAGTAGACAAACTGACAGGCATGTGGTGGACAAGATTTTTACAGTGTACCTTTTCCAGAACTCAAACTCACAGCCAGCAAGTCCATGCTGACTCATAGTGACCCCGTAGGAAAGGGCGTTTTAGAGACTGCAACTATCAGCAGAGTAGAAAGCCCCATCTTCCTCTCTCAGAGCAACTGAGGATTTCAAACCGCTGACCTTCCTGATTTCAGCTCAGTGCCTAGCCACTACCTCAGGGCAGGTTCTTAAAATGTCTTGTTTAAAGTGAAATACTTGTAGGTGTGCCTGGTACAAGGATTTAAGACAAGGTTGGTTCCAAGGCAATTCAAGTTGGCTGCCTTTTTCCTACATCTGATAGGCAGATAAAGAGGAAAAGCATTTTTCAACTACCCTTTGTTGCTAGTTACACAAGTAGTCCCAAGTTCAGGAATTTGCAAGCTTCAGTTTTTAATTCTGCTGAGTGCAGCAGCAACTTGAATTTAGTTCAGATATTGAACTTTAACCAGGGGGTCAGGAAAATACCTCTCTTATCCTACTACATTTAATTTGTTGGTTATTATTTTCTTCGAGTCATTCCTAGAGCTCAAATAGATCTATAAGCTAGAAGAAAACTGCCCCCTGGGATTCCCAAGGCTGGAATTGTTATAATTTTGAGCTGCTGGAGTTGTGAAAATATGGACCTTTGGGGTAGCAGCAAAGCATGAACCAATAGGCTACTAGGACACCTTTTTTCAGTGAATTAGTTCTAGAAAATTCCCGAGATTGAAATGTAGTGGTGGAAGTATCAATGCCTTCTTACATTATCAATGATCAGTTTTAATCAATGGAAAGATTGTTTCACATTTGTGATCAATGCATGATTATGAAAGCAAACATAAATATAAATGATCCCTGTTTCAAGCAAGTTTCTATACTTTCTGAATATAAGTTGTAGCATATTATTTTAAAATCGTGGCCTATCATTTTGCTGATATATAGAAGATTGTCATGGATATTTTAAATTGTCATTTCCATAATAAATTAGCATTCATTTTACAATTATTTTCTTTTTCTTTTTTTTTTTTTCAAAATTTTAACAATTTATTAGGGGCTCATACAATTCTTATCACAGTTCATACATATACATACATCAATTGTATAAAGCACATCTGTACAGTCCCTGCCCTAATCATTTTTTTCTCCTCTTTTCTTTTTTTACATTTTATTAGGGACCCACTGTATGATATTCTTTTTTTTTTTTTTTTTTTTAACAAATTATTGGGGCTGATACAATTCTTTTCACAGTTCATACATATACATACATCAATTGTATAAAGCACATCTGTACAGTCTTTGCCCTAATCATTTTTTTCTCCTCTTTTCTTCATTTACATTTTATTAGGGACTCCAACAACTCTTACCACAATCCATACATATACATACATCAATTGTATAAAGCACACCCATACATTCCCTGTCCCATATTTTCAATTGTTTGTCTTCATAACTTATGTAAGAAGCTTATTGACATAATGGGGTACGTGTTAGGCTGCTAATCACAAGGTCAGCAGTTTGAAACCAGGTAGTTGGAGAAATATGAGGCAACTGTGGCTTTCTGCCCCTGTAAAGATTCACAGCCTTTGAAACCCCAAGGGTTCAGCTCTGTCATATTGAGTCAGCGTCTGTGAATCAGAACTTGACAGCAGACAGTATTTTATAGCCCTGGTAGCACAAAGGTTCAGCCGTTGGCTGCTAACTGAGATATTGGGAGTTTGAACTCACCCCATTGGGCAAAGGCAGAAAGACCTGATTATTTGTTACATGATTATAGCTGAGAGAACCCTATGGGACGGGTCTACTCTGTCATGCAGGTTAGATGTGAGTTGAAATTGACCCGACAGCTCTCAACAGCAGCATAGACTGAGAAGCAGGATATGACATAGACTTAGAGATATTTCACTGATAAAATTCTTCCCAACATCTGTCCCAGAGAGTAAACTCATCAGTCTTCCATCACTAATATGCTGTATAGAAAAATTAAGCTCTAGAGATAGATGATGATTGTGGCGGCTTCCAGTTGGAATGCATATTGCTTTGATTGGCAACTCTCCCTATCCAAGGATGCTAATGACACCGAAACACTTATAGATTATTTAAGAAAGCACAATATGAAGCTTTTTGTAATGACCACCCCTGTACCCTGGTTCTTAATGGCATTTGGAATGACATCGGAATGGAGTTCTATTTCAGGATGCCGCTTTAATATCCTGTCTAATTGCCTAAACGGATTTCAGCTCTTTAGTTTTTGTCATAATTATAAATCTCAATATGAAGCAGTGATTACTCAGGCAAATGTGTTTACCTCCGAAGGCTAGAAGCACTTGGCACTGCTTTCTAAATGTGCATTCTGCTTAGAACTCACGACTGTAGTCACCAAAAGAGAGACTCCGACGTAGTGCTGCTTCAGTCGACAAAGATCCCTATCGAATCCTTAGTTCCTATCATTTTATCACCCCCATTTATTAAGCTTCCATAGCTCATGGACGAATAGTAGTTCCTCATATTTGTCAGATAAAGGCGCACATTTCTTATAAAAAGTTCTGCGCCCACATCTTCTCTGATACGCTTTATGCAGTAAAGTTCACCTGAGCTCCTGACAGTCTTAAAATCCTCTGCTCTCTTTCACTTTTAAATTTCCCTTAAGGAATAGTAGTCAGCCTGTGAGAAAATGCTTGTTTTGGTAGCAGCCATGATTTCTGTTTCTTAGTTCTGAAAAATAATGACATAATAAATTTCATTATGCTTAAGTTATTTATTCATAGATTTGTCTTTCCTAGTTACAAATTAAACCTCAGTCAAGACAGGAATATAATTTTGGTATTCATTCTCCTTTGTTGATGTTCTTACTGTGTCCCATACATTGCAGGCATTCTACAAGAGTTTGATGAGATGTACTTTGCAAAATCAGATTATTCAATATCAAGCCCAAGTGACATCTCTTCCAGGCTCTGGGTCTTTTATCACTCACATTTTTTCATTATAGTAATTTTTTTACATTGAGAACGTATTCATGTATTTATCAACTCCTTCACCTGGATCTTTGTGTGTGTTTTCCTCAGTATTTTGTGTTATATTTGACATATTGAAAAATACTCAGACGATGTTTACTGCACATTAGTGTCACTTTCATTTGGTGGTGCCAAAATAAAGTTAAGGATGTTGGCAGACTTGCCTTTCTACTTCTGTCTATGAACTAGAATAATTTGATTTGGAGTTTCATTTGGCAAACTTTACAGAGCATTGCATCATAATTAGATGGCTTTTATCCAGGCCGCATTTTTAAAAACAGAACAAAATAGTCAAGACTTTTAATAAAGCTGCTAATGTTCTCTTTAATAAAATTGTAAAATGATTTTATTAACTTGATAACTGTTTTTCCCCCCTGGGAAGCATGGGGTCATGGTGCTATACAATTGTTTGAGCCATATTGCCAGCAAAAACAGTCAAAGAACGAGTCATCAGGTAGATACTGGGAAAAGAATGTGAAGAGGGAAATCGCAAACAGACTTCAAGATCCTAAGTACTGGAGGGCCATGTGGAGAAAGTTGTACATGCTGGTTGGTGAAGCAGATGGGTCAGTGAAAATGAAGCGCATCCTCACCAACGATGTTTGTGCAACAGTGGCTCACAAAGAGCAACCATTGTGAGAACGATGTAGGACCAGCCGCTACTCACATTGCTGTCCGTGGGATTGCTATGAGTCTGAACTGACTTGTCACCGCCCAGCAATAACAACAAGCAAATCACAGCTGTCCAACAGATTGGCAATGCTGGCTATACGTATAACTATACATTTTTAGTTGCCATGGGTAAATCAAGGAGGAAATTATTGTACCAATATTTTATTTAATCCACTGTGTTCAAGTTATTCTTATTTCATTGTAAAATCAACATAAAACATTACTGAGCTATTTTTACCTCCCCCCCGCCCCCAAGTGTAATGGTTAAGCTTTGATTTAGCTTGGCTGAGCTAGGATTCTCAGGAGTTTGGGAATTGAAGCCATCCCCCACCTTCACCCCCCTAATTTGATCTAACTTAATGTACTCAACCACATGATGGGACTGCTGTGAACAGCCAAAGAAGTATGGGAAGATTAGAATGGAATGTAACCCCTTATTCAGCTTTCAGCCCTGATGATATATCATTGGGTAGGTGATCTACTTCACATCCAATAGACATTGTAGAGACTTCATTTCTTGCTGGTGTGGATTCTGGGGGGATAATTGTTTCTTTTAGAAGAATTAATACCAGAGTAGCTCCAATGAGTTAGAAGTAAAAGATGTACTAAATAGCTAACTCTTCCAAGATGCTATTCTGCTCCATTTCCCCCTGCTCCTTCCTTGAGTATATTCCCTCACATCCCTTCATCCTGTGATTCCCTGTAACGTCTCATAGAAACCAATGAAACTTTAAAGATGTATCTACATGGTGGTGGGTGTTGTTCAGCCCCAAATTTCAAGGTCAGACAGAGGCAAACCAAGTTCAGGGTCCCAAGCCAGAAGCCAAAAATGTCCAAAAGCCATAGCAGGTCTTCTTGTTTGTGCCAAATCTCAGTCAGAAAATAAAGGTATGGCTTGCCAGGTGATGGGATGTGTGTAAGAACTGTACAGTGGGACCAGCATGTACATCCCATCTAAGAAAAACAAAGAAATGTGTAGTAAGGAACATCCTCTATTAAAATAGTTTTAAAGATGCACCCAAGGAAACAGAGTAGAGTCTAAAGATGTCACCAAGGAAAAGGGTCTGACTTGGTCCACACCCTCTGTTAAAGGCTGGTCCCAATGCCCACCGTGCCCATTTGCAGTGTGGAGAACACCTTCCAGGATAGGATTTTGGCCACAGGCTCTTCTAGTCATTTAACCTACTTATACTGGAACTGAAAGATGTTTTCCTTGGGGAATATGTCTCTCTTGAGTTATCAGCATACTATTAGATTTTCTCTGCTGTATAGTGCATTTATTCATTTATTTACCTTCAGCTATTATTTCCCCCTCCTTCCAGTTTTCATATGATTTTAGCCAAAGTTATCTACCTGGGGGAAGGACATTAGGTTCAGCTAGTCCAGATTTCTGGTAGAAAGACTAGTCTAGCAAATAGTTCTCCCTCATTCAATCCCCATTCATCTTGGATGGGGTTAAAGAGACACAAGCCTAGTAGACCATCTTGATACCTAGGCAATATGACACTCTTCAGCGTCATCCCAGTTGCCAGATGAGGAGAAGGCACAAGCCATTCCATCAGGCCCTTGGGAATTCTCTCACACAAGCTCAGGGGTATAGTTCTAGTCTCTTGCTAAGGAGTCAGCCTACTCTGACACCTGCAGCTGCATCCCTGGAACTTGGGCCACAGTAATCATCAGAGAAACAAGCACAGTTGTAGGTGACATGGGAAATTGTAGAGTAGCACCAAGTTCTACTCCTCTTCCCCTTCCCAGATCCTCCTCAGAAATGGAGGAATCTATCCAGTGGGGAGACTCTCTTTATCCCCTTTATGTTGAGTCCGAACACACACTCATGAAGGCATGAATGTCAGCTGATCATTGGCCTTCTCTCCTCTTCCTTTGAATAACAAGTGTTTCAATCACCCATTCCAATTTTCTATCAAACTGCCACTCTGTGTGTGGTATGCAGCAAATTGTAGCCAGGTTCCCCATTAGCACAAGGCCGTGTTCTTCTCAAAGCTATTCACAGTGCTTATGATCTACACATTCAAACACCTTGCATAGTCAATAAAACACAGTAAACATCTTTCTAGTATGTTTTGCTTTGAGTCAAGATTCATCTGAGGTCTGCAATAATAGTCCTGTGTCATGACCTCTTCTGGTTCTGGTCTGAATTTCGGACAGTTCACTATCAATGTACTCTTGTAACCATCGATGAGTGCTCTTCATCAAAATTATACTTACATGTGTCATCAATGATGCTATTATATAAGCTTTTATATTCTGTTGGGTAACCTATTTGGGATGGGTACAAATATGGACCTCTTCTAGTTGGTTTGCCAGGTAGCTGTTCTCAAAATTCAGATGGGATATAGACAAGATCATATGTTGGATCTTGAGGACTTGTTTTAATTTTCTTCAATTTCAACCTGAACTTTCATATGAGTAATTGATGCATTATTTCACAGTGAACCCCTGGCTTTGTTTTGGCTCACAACAGGACCAATAACAATCCCATGATAAACAGAGAGATTATTGAAGTTGCCAAGAATTTAATTTTACTTGGATTGGTAATCAACACTCATGAGAGAAGCAATCAAGCAATAAAATGACATACTGCATTGGACAAATCACTGTACAAGATCTCCTTAAAGTATTACAGAACAAAAATGTGACTTTGAGTACTAAGGTACTCCTAAATTAAGCCATGATATTTTAATTTACCTCATGTGCTATGTAATGTCTGTAAATATAAAAGAAAATTGTCTTAGGCTGGGTTCTCTTCAGAAGTAAAAGCTGTTAATCTTTTATATATATATATATATATATATATATATATATATAACTCAGGAGTGCATGAAATCTACTAGATCTATCATCAATCTATCTATCTATCTATCTATCTATCTATCTATCTATCTATCTATCTATCTATCTATCATCTATCCATAGAGAAGTTTATATGCAGAATATGGCTCACACAGTTGTAAAGGTAGAACAATTTCTAAATTCCTGGCTCAGAGGTCAGGCTAGAGTCTTTTCCTGCACACCTCGCTTCTTGCCACTGACAATGCAGAAGATCAACAGACCAGGAGGAAAGTACTGGACTGCAGGAGAAGCTTAACCAAAGTCACCAGGTAAAACGGCAGGCTGCTAATGAGTCCCAGGATTAGCAAGCTGCTTTCTAAGTCGACAGAACAGGAGACGAGATACAGACCCCCTCAAAGTACAAGCAAACTTTTCCACCACCTCCAAGTACATTGGAATTAAGCTGTGTTCCCAAGAATATCTCATCTTAGAGGATTGCTGTGGCTTAACTTACACACCAAAAAAACCATGGCCAGTCAAATTGACCTAAAACTTCACTTAACACAACAATGATTAAGGACCCCCGAAGACTTATGGATGGATTTGAGTTTATAGTGTTTGCAGAGAATATGGAAGAACCATTGACTGACAAAAAATGAAACAACACAGACCATTTCTGTCTTGGAAGAAGCACAGCTAGAATGTCCCTAAGAAGGGACGATGGTGAGATTTGCCTTGTGTCACGTGGACATGCTGTCAGAGAAGCAGCTCCTGAAAAAGGACATCTTTCTGGTAGAGTATCAGCAAAAATGAGGAAGACCCTCCAGGTGATAGACTGACCAGTGGCTGCAACCATGGACTCCACTCTGATAATTGCCAAGATGGTCCAGAGCCAGAGAGAGCTTGGTTCTGCCGGGATGTGAGTTGGAGCCAACGTGAAGTCAGTGAACAACAATCATCCTCAGCATGCTATGTCCAATCACTGAACAGCTGAGTATTAGCATCTGAGCATGATGGCATCGGGAAATTATGCACTACCATGTTGTATGAAGCACGTAGTACTAAGGATAAGGTATATACAACCAAACAGAGAGTCTTTAGTGTGGCTTCTTGAAAGTCTGATAGGTCTTACATTAGAAACTACCTGTATATTGAAAGAATTACCACTCATATTTCATTCATGGAATTTGCAAAGATGTAACTTTAGTCTATAATATCAAATTGTTAAATAAATAATAGCTCCCTCCTTTTCTCATGGCAGCTCGAAATAGAGTCAAACTGAATCCAGTTGGTTGGAGTGAGAGAGTGGTTAGAAACTCTTTTTCTTCCAGGACACAATATCAGAGTCGTCATTTCTTTGTCTCATCAGTGCCATTGTGAATAATTGCCTCTTATTTAGCTTCACATTAATTAGGCTTAACTTTTGACAATGAATCTAAGGTTAGTTATCTGATAGTCTTACCTTTGTATTCTTCATTTCATGTAATAGAGACTGTCTCATAACACAAAGCAATAGAAGTCTTGGTCAATGTTGCATCATACTGAGTTTCAGGAATTGACAATTTTACTATGTGCAGATAATTCTTAATATTTTCAGGATCACATTTCAAGAGTTTATTATAGAATTGTGGATTAGTTTATTTTTGGGGGTGTGATTATTTTTCCTACAATTGAACCTAATTTTAAATTAATTCTTCTAATAATAACCTAGGGTAATATTTTTATGTAACGGAAGAATTATGAGAAACTCGGCCTCAATTAGTGGTATTGCACTCCATGCTAATAACTAGTTAAAACTTTTGGCTAAATAATCATGCTAAATTATACCATTCTCTGACATTATATCACCACTGTCTAGACATTCCAGTCAGATAATATGTACATTTTTGAGGAAATAAAAGTAATTAGTAATGACATCGAAATATCATATTTTTCTACAACTTTTTAGTATTTATAAATTAATGGTAACAAATGACAGTGTTAATACATATGAAATAGATATAAAGTTCAAAGGTATATTATTAATTTTATTATAAATTTTGTCTGAATTTACCTTTATATCAAATGAGAAATGAAGTTATCAGGTTTATACAAGCTCCATCAGAATAGCAAAGTTAAATGTCATTATGCAGTAATAATGTAATTAGTGAAATAACTACATGAGTTAGTAATAGTTTTTCTGCTTGAAGCTGAGTGTCATAGAGTATAGCATTTTCCCTTTAATGTGAAGCTTAGAAGTCTCCCTGCTGTGTGCATTTTCAGAGAATATTTAATATCTTGATTACATGAGACATTAAGAAACCATCAGTGTCTTCAGGAATTATCATAATCTTTTTAATCTATGTTCTACTAATTGCTGAACTGCTAAGCCTTTCTTTCTTCAGGTAAATTCTCAGCTCACATGGGAAAAAAAATAGGTCGACTACCAGAAAATAATTTCCAGCCCTGAGAGGAGAATGTAAAACAATCTACTTTATGTTATTTAAAAGAGAAGAAGCCAAAAGATCCTTTAAATTAGATGAACAGAGTTAAGACAAAAGGTTGAATTCTATTCAGAATGATAGATCTAAATAATTGGCAGTCCCATACTGAAGTTATTTTACTTATTTTTTTTTATTTTACTTATTTTTTTTCCTCACAAAACTTCAAGGAAATGAAGTCCCTTTTGGAAAACTTCCAGATCATAATTCTAGTTGATTAAAAGCAGAGATGTTTATTTTCAAATTAGACAGGCTAGACTAATGTCTGAGGCAGAAGGTATCTGTTGATATTTTTAATATTTATTAAGTGCAAGTATTATTATGTTAGGCATTTTATATTTATTCCCTTATTTACTTGTCAGAACAAATCTATTAGGTAGCCTATATATTTTTTACTAGTTTATAAAGAAAGGCAAACAACCAAAAAAACTGAGGCCCAGGAACTAAATTAACAGTAGAAAGGAATACAGTTTGATTTGCACCATGGGACATTTCTTTATGTTTTATCCTCTGAATAGCATTACATATGAGATATATTCATCTATAAAATTTGACTTTGCTCAAAATAAAAAGTTTTTCTTGTACTAACCAACTGTTTGTGTAATAGACTTTAAATTTTAAAAATCCAAAATTGCTTTAAATTGTCATTGTTTTCTACTTCTCCTACTTCTTTTCCCCCCCTTCTGCTTGATGCCACCTTTTCTGAATCTATAACAAGAGGAATGCCTTCCCTGTGTAAAATCCCTGAATTGCGTTTATAGCCTCCATGGAAACACCATCCACAGGAGCACACTGGGGCCTTCTACTTACGGTATTGAAATTCATTGGGGGCAGTGCTAACCTGTCCTATGGGGTCACTATGACTTGGCATAGAATCAATGTCAGGAAAACGTTTGGTCCTTTTTCTATGAAGGTACCATAGACTACCAAAAGGATACACAAAATTGTCTTGGAAGAAGTATGGCCAGAGTGCTCCTTAGAGGCATGGCAGGCGAGATGTTGTCTCGCATAATTTGGACATGTGGTTGAGAGATCAGTCTCTGGGGAGGGACAACATGCTTGGGAAAGGAGAGGAGCAGTGAAAAAGAGGAAGGCTCTCAATGAGATGGACCGACACAGGGGCTGCAGGAGAGAGCTCAAATCGAAGCGCAGTGGTAAGCATGGCGCAGGACTGGGCTGGGTATTGTTGTGTTGTGCATAGAGTCGCTGTGGGTCAGAATCGACTTCTTGGCACCTCACAACAGCAACATGAGTCAGAATTGAATAGATGGCAGTTAATTTTATGTTTTTTTTTTGAAGCCCTAAGGGAGTCAGAATGCTTTAGAAGTGAAGATGTTGAGACCTCATTTTACATACTTGGGACATATTACCAGGAGAGACCAGTCATGGAGAAGGAGATCATCCTTGGTAAAGTAAAGGACCAGTGAAAAAGAGGAAGCTCTTAAATGAGATGAATTGAAACTGTGGCTGCTATGATTGGTGCAAACACCACAATATTGTGAGAATGGTGCAGGACCAGGCATTGTCCATTCTGTTGTACATAGATAAGGTCACTAGGAGTCCCAGCAGATGCGGGGCTCAGAATAGCAACAAGCTCATATACTGCAAACCCTACTGTTAAAATTGCGTGCTACTGGTCCGAATGTATTAATACTCTACGGCTTCATTACCTTCTGAATGTATAAAGAATGATAGAGTATGTCTGTGGTAAAATGATAAATGGGAAGAAATTACTCAGGTCCTGATCCCTTCTCTTAAAGCTGTAAATTAATTTAGAAAACATTATTCAGAAACTCAGAAAAAATGCAGAATAACTTAACTATATGATTATGACACCCACAATGCAAAGTGCTGAATATATATTGACTGTTGTTTAGGTTTGGTTGTGTTTCCTGTTTTTCATTTAGCATTCTTATATTTCATTTCTTGGAAGATGTTTTGAGCAGGTTTTTTGAAAGGAGATTAGGAGGCACAGGCCCACTGACAAAAGACTCTCCCTTCCTACAGGAAGACTTTTAACCCCAAGTGGTTTTCCCAAGGAAACAGCCAGGAAATAGGTGTGGTATATTTCTTCTCATGCCACAATGCAAATTTTGGAGTTTTCCTTTTGACAGAATTCGTTAATCAAGGCTATAATTTTCTTATTAGTCTAGTGGGTATGAGCATTTGCTGTGATGAATAAAATAAACTAATATTTTATAAAAGTCCTGATTTTTTTTCTTGAAACATAATTTGCATTGTATCTTAGTCCCTCTTTCTCTATCTTTATTTGAGGGTCATAGTTTATTTAGCTAGAATCTATGTTGATCTAGAACTCTTGGCAATTTGTTGTGTAAGAGCCTTACATATGCTTGTAAGTATATAACTGAGAGAAATCTGTCCGCAATATGATGAATATTGGAAAACTGCAAACAAACTAAGAATAATTTAAATAACCTTGAATTCAAATTTACCAACTTCTTTGGACAATAATTTAAAATTAAGTAACGTGTCTTTTTGGAAGTTTGAGCATATTCATGATTTAAATATAATTTTACTATGAAAAACAATAAAGGGCAAACCTATCTCATTCCTGTTCAGAGGGGAGATGCCTTCAATTTCTCTCTGTTAAGTGAGGTGCTAGCATTTGTTTTGTATGTACTGTTTTCATTGAGGAATTTCTCCTCTATTCCTCTTTTATTAAGTGTTTTCGTTTTATCAAGTATTGATTTTGAATTTTATCAAATACTTTTTTGGCATCAATTGATAAAATCATATGGTTAATTTCCTCTGTTTGGTTTACTTGGTGGATTATGTTTATTGCTTTTCCAATATTAAACCATGTTTGCCATACATGGTATGACCTCCCCCCCTAAATAAATAGACAGATAGATAGATAGATAGATAAATAAGTAAAGAAAGAAAGAAATAGAAGGTAACACTTGTCAAAGTTTGATGATTGCAGATGGATAAAATCTGACATGTACACTTCTCAGCTTCCTACAACACTCATGATGTTTTGATGTGAAGCATCTGAATTAAAATGCAACATTATTAAGAGAAAGAGACCTCTCTCCTAACCAATGCCTCTGAAGCTGATGGTTCTTTAAAAAAATCATTTTATGAGGGGCTCATACAACTCTTATCACAATCCATACATACATCAGTTGTGAAAAGCACATCTGTACATTCATTGCCCTCATCATTCTCAAAATGTTTGCTCTCCACGTAAGCCCCTGGCATTCGCTCCTTATATTTTCCCCTCCCTTTTGTAATTATAATTCTCCAGATTTATAATCTTTGTTTCCTGAATAATGAAGAAAAGTAACAAGATAATGGGCCGTAAACTATAAAGGATTGTGTTTGAAACCTTGTGATTATTTTGTCTATATGCCTTTGCTTTTTAATTTATGAAAAATTATGTATCCCCTTTATTGATCAAGATTATTTCTACATTAACTTAGTTAGGACTATTCAAGAACAATTGAATTTCATCTAGACAGAGGGAGATCCCAAAAGAATCACTTCCAGCAAGTCAATCCTGACTCCCGGTTACCCTGTGTCACAGAGGAGACTGCTCCTTGGATTTCCAAGACGGTAATTCTTTACAAGAGTGGAGCGCCTCATCTTTCTTCCACTCAGCTGCTGGTGGTTTGGAACTGCTGACCTTGCAGTTAACAATTGGATGAACCACTACACCACCACAGCTCCTAGAGGTAGGTAGTATAGCATAAATGAGCAGAAGAACAGAAAATTAAGAGCAAAGCAAAGAGATAAACTAGAGATCGTTTCTATTTTGTACATTTCAGATTAAAAAGTATATTCTTATATTAGAAAATACAAAATATCTTGCATATATTTTCCTAAGTTTATTTTATATTTTTATCAACTTTAGATTCTATTGAGAAATAGTTGCCCATTAAAACTATTATAATAAAATGAAAAATGAATTCTTAGGTAGCTTAACAGCAAGCCCAAATAATATCTCCAAAATCAATGTCACCTGAAGTTAAAATCATTTTCCAGAAAATTAAAAATTTGATTACTATTCCATCACCCTGTATACATCCCTTCCTGGCTTATTGTTGAGCCTGCCCCAAGTTTTGATCTGCCCCTAGTTTTGGCATTGTCATTGTAAGTTATGGTCAACATCACATTTTTCTGCAGCATTTTTCCTTAGCAGGAAACAAAATTTCACAGCTGTATCCTGTTCTCTTAAATTGGTCATCATAAAACTCGAAGTCTGAGTGAAAGTGCTTGTGTGGAAAAAATCACTGTGACCAGAGAGAGCCGGATGACACCACTGGGTGCACTAACTCAGAGCGATTTGCTAGATGCTCGCGTAGTGGGAAAACGCATACAATGAAATAGGTGCTCCACCCAGCAGAGCTTTTCTCAGGTTCTTAATTAATTCCTTTTACTTTTATAATATTAATATATAAATTTTATAGATTAAAAGGAAAACTGTAAGCTATCTTTATTATCAAGTGTCATGTTTACATTAGAACCTCCAAGGATAAGAAGTAAGACTTATAATTAATACATTAATTTTTAATGTATTTACTTAAATTTGTGAAGGGCCTAAGACTTTATTCTATGTCTCAAGCTAGTGAATTAGTTATGTATTTCATGGATACTGTAAAAGACACAAGATTCTTGGATCAGAGACAAATATTTTATTGCCCTACACATTTTTTTAATGTCTGTGCTTTTTTATCCCCTGTGGGACATACTTTGGCATATTGTTATTGATAATTTTAATACTTTTATCTCGTATTAACTAAAGGAATTGTGCTAGGCTGGGTTGATGAGGGAAACAAATTCAGTGACATTCATATATGAGTAAGGAAAAGTTTTACACCAAAAAGCTTAATGTATCAGGAAAATATCCCATCCCAGTCCAACTCCAGTCCTTAAATCCAATACTGGTACATAACTCCCTCTTCAGACCCACGCAGTCACAAGCAATGATGCAGAATGCAGGAGTGTCATAGGCCAGTGGGTGCAACGTCTCTGACCACCATCAAGGTCAGTCAGAAGGAAGGTGAAGGCAGAAAGGGAGATGGGAGGTTTCCAGGATCCTCCTTATGAGTAGGTCATGTCCACAAGGCCTGATTGACAGGCTAGACTCCACCTTATACTTTTATATCTTCAAGTTGACACAAAATTATGTACCTACCACAGAAGCGAAGCATGGAATGACATTATAATTTTTAAATTAAAACAGCGGGTGGGTTTTGTATTCATGGTGGAGACATGATTTGTCTTATCAAATTTTCTTTATTTCCTCTTATCTTTCTTTTAGTCAAATGTCCTAGCTTGGGTGAAAAGAAAGGCAATTTTTTTTAATGTAGTATATGTAGAGCTTGATTTCCACAGGCATACATTAAAAAAAGAAAGAAAGTCAGGGTTTAAAACAAACTATGTATACATATGGAGACTCATCGGGGAGTCCTACCGTGACCTATGGGGTAGCTATGAATTGACATGGACTTGATGATAGGGAGTTACACACATGTATGACACATTTTATACTTTTAAAACTGAAATATAGGTATGAAAAACAGCAAATTGATTTTAAAATAAACTTTAAAAAGGGTGAATAACTTATGGGCTATTTCCAGTTTTCAAAGATGACATATAACCTGCTATTATTTACTGAGAGTTTATTAAGTAGTTTCACCAATTGCTTGATATGTGATACTTGATTCAGTGCTTGATACTGAAAGAGACTTTTGCCAAAATGATAAAATGCATATTTCATATATGATTTTTACTATTGCATCTATCTTTAAAATTTTATGAATAAAAATGAAGGATATCTTGAAGATATGTATATACAATTATACAAGATATTTAGACAGCTATTGTACAGAATCAATTTAGACAATATATTAAAGGAAAACAAAATAATATCAATTTTTAAAAAATGACTTTGTTCTTAAGGACATCACATTTTATAAGGATAATTTGTTTTTATCAATCATTTAAATTATAATATTTCTCAGAGCAAATAAAAATGCTTATGAGATATAGAGGACATTGAATTATAAGAGGATTTCAATATAAAGGAAAGGGTAGAACTATGAAGTTTAATAAGTATTTAGAGTTTAATTTAAACATATCAAAGTATTTGATAGCTCCATAATTTTCATTGTCTATAATTATCTCTATCTATCTTGCCAGAGGCCAGACCATGTACAGCAACTGGGTGTCACAAAGGGCTCTCCCTCACTTGCTAACCTAATGGTTGGTAGTTCAAATACACTCAACTGCTTCTTGAAGAAAGGCTTGGGATCTGCTTCTCTGATGATTCCAGCCAAGAGCTTGCTATGGGGCTGACGGCATAGGGGTTCCCCGTTGGGCAGCTAGCTGCAAGACCAGAAGTTGAAGATCTCCAGGACATCAGAGGGAGACAGGTGGGCTTTCCAGTCTGAGGAACTCACAGGAGGTCTAACCAGTCCTCAAGGTCACATGGGTTGAGTGGACTTGACAATACCAAGAATAAGTCTGCCTTACATGCGTTCTTACAGATTCTAGACCATTTGAACTTCGAGGACGGCAGGAAAACAAACAGATTCCCTGGATGGAGTCATCACTGACATGGACTCTAATGGGACGCTATGGGACAAGGAAGAATGGTCCTGGTGAGGTCCTGAGACTGTAATACTGACAGGCGTAGTAAACCCTGGCTTTCTCCTGGGGAGAAGCGGGTGGTTTTGAACAGCTGACCTTATGGTTCGCAACTCAACACGTAACCTCCATGCCACCAAAACGAAGGCAGGAGTAAAGATCTAATTCTAAAAAGCAGAGTTAAATAAAGATAAAAACAATTCAGAAATGCAAACAAATGTGGAAGAGAGGATTATTTGCCTCTAGTCCACTCAAAATCCTCTTGTGAGAAATGCACTTTTTTTAGTAGTGATCATGGTGAACACAGGCACAGCAGTTGCATAGTGGTCTGCTGGCTGTAAGGAGAGCAGTTTGAAACCACCAGCCACTTAGCAGGGGAAAGATGGGGACCTTCCGCCGAGAAAGAGTTCATGTCGTAAACTCACAGGAACAATTCAATTCTCCCTTGTCCCATAGGGTCGCTATGAGTCGGAATCCACTCAATGACTGTGAGTTTTTTTATCCACATGACAAAGCAATGTTCATGTTCCAGGCGCAGTTAGCAGTCCACTGTGTGACCATGTTAGCCTCTCCAGCCTCCCAGGTCATGGAGCTGACCCTAGGAGTGGCAGAGTAGAACTGGGCCCCATAGACGTCCTGTAGGCTGTTTTTTATTTTCGTTTAAAGGCGTCTCTTGGTCTACAGCAAGTGATTTAACAGTCAGCAGCTCTCAGGGACTCCACGTTAGGATCTAATGACTAGAATTCAATTAGTCTTTCATTTTTCTTTCATCATGTTAACATTTTCCTTTCTAAGTCCAGGACCACCATGCCATTTTGAAACTTTGGTGGGATTAACATAACCATAGAGAATAAATTTCCAGCTCAAACACTTTTCCTCCAGCAATGTCATCCAAAGTAGATTTTCCATCACCTCTAAGTTTCACTTTCTGGCAAAAGCAATTTTGTTTTAAATCCTTCAAAGAAAATGATCCCACTAAATCATTCTGAAGTTTAGAGAAAATCAGTGCATGGTACTTCAATTAACAGTAATCAGCAGACATCCTGGAAGAATAATGTCATCAACATAAAGAAGCATGAATGGTTACCTCAGAGAATTCAGAAGCAATTGCAGGCATTAGAAAAATAAAAACACAATATGAAGCTGTCCATTTTTAGAAAACGGACTCTCGCCTTTCCTCCATTGAACCATCCATTTTCTTCGCTCATTCCTGAAGGAATGATTAAATATTGAAATGCATTGGGGTTTTGAAGTCCCAATTCGGCATCCTTTATTCATTTATTTTGAGCTCCCCTTATATGTATTTATAATTAATGCCAGTAGTTACTTTTCTCATGGCTACTTCACAAAGATTGAGTGATGCTTTTTAGGTAGTTTTTCCCTATTATCTTCTTCAGTATTGAGGGATTAGCCTTGTTTCAGGGATACAGTTTCTATAAGTTTTGTTAAGCACTGTGGTATTTAGAGAAGGCTGAATTACCTGCAATTTGGATCATTATTTATTAATTAATGACTCTCAGTGTCCTTAAGATTTTGGAGCATTTCACCTCTATCCCTTTTGAAAAAGAGGGGGGTACAAATTTCAATCCAAGAATATTATTAATGCGAGTTGTGCAATTCATAATTCTATATCAAGATCTAGGATTCTACTTAACAAGCTAGGTGGAATTTACTGGGTTATCAGAATACATAAGACATTGATCAGCTCTCAAAAAAATTAGTAACGATACTTTGAATAGACCTCAATTGTCTTTCATTGAAATGTTTCGAGAACATTTAATGGAATTAAAGTCTGAGATAGTTAGTTGTAGTGGAAGGACCCATGAAGAAATAGGGAGTTTGGGACCTTGCCATTCATTTCACACCCATATGATATAGTTAAGTGTACTCACTGAGCCTGAGTTTTCTCGATCATATAAAAGAACACTTGCCATGCTAGAGTGAAATTGAATATGATTATGCTTATAAAGCACCAAGCAGAGTTCTTGAAACATGATGAACCTATTACCATCAAGTCAATTCTGACTCATAGTGATTCTATTAAAGAAAGTAGAACTGCCTTCTATGACTTCAAAGGCTGTATATTGTCCAGTCCTTACAGACTGCCACAGCTTTCTTCCATGGAGCTGCTGGTGAATCCAAATCATCGAAATTTAGGTTAGCAGTCAAGTGCTTTTAGTCTCTGTGCTCCCAGTTAACAGTGATTGCTATCACACTGCTACTGCATAACAGAGCAGGTAGCAGACTAATTCGTTGTATTTAAAGAGTGGCCAATTAAGAAGCAAACTGGTCAGCTAGATTGCATAGGTAGTCAGAGTTTTAGTATAATAGGCTGGGCAAAAATCAAATAGTTTTTCAGATCCTGCAGTCAAATTATCCATATGATTGTCGGTTATTTTTGCAAAATGTCAACAAGCTCACATAAGCCAACTGCAATTACTTTTCAACTCTCTTTGAACAGCAGAGAGAAACATAGAAATATCAGATATAAGTCAAGTCTTCTGCTTGCATTTTTCAGTTCTCTTCAAACGTTAATGTATATATGAATCATCTGGGGTTGTTCTTGAATTTCAGATTGTAAATCAGTAGACATGAGAGAGAGCTTGCCATACTGCATTTCTGCATTTCTAAAATCTCCCAAGTAGCGCTAACATATGGTTGTAAATTTAGCAAAGGAGAAAAAAAACTAAGCCAAGTGAAATTTTAAAATAAGAATATTTTGTTGTATTTAAGTATGTCCCAAATATACATGGGTATACTTACACCAATATATCTGATAGTAAAATTTAACTAGGTGTCCCATATTTTATCTAGTCCTCCACCCCTAAATAAACCCAATGCCATCAAGTCAACTCTGACTCATAGCAACCCCACACAAGCCATCTAAGTCTGCCTCATAACGTTTCCAAGGCTATAATCTTTACAGAAACAGGAAATAAATCGCTACATCTTTTGATAGCAGTGCTTCTGGTTACTTTGAAACCAAGTTTGGATTAATAGTCAACCGATTTAACCACAAAACCACCAGGGTTCCCCTTTCTCTAGTAACCCAAAGCTATGTGGTCAGTCAGCTCTTAGTCCTTTGAGTGGAGAGTTGCCATACTTGTGGTTGATCTTAGATGCCACAGAGTTGGTTCCAAGTGACAGGGACTCTTTGTCCAAGAGAAGAAACACTGCTTGATCCCGCGACATCTTCACCATTATCCTTATGTTCGAGCCCCTTGTTGAAGTCATTGCGTCAACACATCTTGTTCAGGGTCTTCCTGTTTTGGCTGCCTCTCTACTATACTAAGCATAATATTATTCTTTTTACTGACTGGTCTCCCTGGTCCAAAGTATGTGCGACTAATTCTCCCGATCATTGCTTCCACCAAGCTTCCTGGCCATACTTCTTCCAAGACAGATTTGTTTGGTTTTTGGTTGTTTTCATTGTTTTCTCTCCATGCTCCATTATCAAATGAAGGCTCCAAAGGCTTCACTTGAAGGCTTCCCCCATCGTGGTCTACCCCAGTTGGAGAACACAGCCCTTCCTCTGTCAGATTTTGAGCACCGTTAATGAGAGGAGCTCATCTTCTGGCACTTTGGCTGACAAGGTTCTGCTGCTGTGCGTGGGGTGCTCAATAGCTGATGCTGCTTCAGTGCTAGCCAGCAGGTTTTCAGTGGACACTTCCTCAGACGAGGAGAGCCAATTCTTTGACGCTCTCTGTTTGTCGTCTGAAAGCTCTGCTGAAAGCGGTTCATTTGGGCAGTATGTCAGCGACCTCACTTCCAGCATCACAGCAACACACAGCCCCATAATTCAAAGAAAGTGACCCTGCTCTGTACAGAGCTTAAAGTTGTGGCTCATTGACGCCATAAGGTTCGGAACACATAATTAAAAATCCTAGTCACTAAAATACCAACCTCTAGTCAGAATTTCTGTTCCAAACTCTAAGCTTTATATTTAATGTGTTCATGTTCATTTCCTCCCATATCATGACACACCCAGGACATCCTAAACTTTATCCACTTGTGGCTTTATTCACTGAGAATTTTTTAAGAATGTTCTAAGCTCTGTTAGAAAATAGTAGAACTGCCTATGTGAATTCTGAAGATTTTAAATCTTTATGGGAGTAGAAAACCTCATGTTTCTCCCTCACAGCAACTGGTGGGGTCTAACTGCTGTCCTTGCAATAAGTAGCCAACATGAAATCAATATGCCACAAGGGCTCCTATTGAAGTCAGTAGATTTTTTCATTTCAGGAATACATTGCTTCCTATTTGAAAGCTATTAAAAACTCACTGGAGCAGTTACATAATCTCCCGTCAACTGGCAAAGGGAAGTCTAGACTGTCAATCAGGTCATAGTCAATGAGGCCTCTGTTTGGGCATGGCCTTCTGCCAAGGATTCTAGGGAATCCTATCTTAGTTCCTGGAGGTGTGAGACTCACTCTGCTTTGTCTTTCTGTTGACAAAACACATGCAGCTATGTTGATGGCAGCCAGAGCCTTGGAGCTGGAGAAGCCAAGTAGAAACCTACGCCAGCGCTAAGGTGCTTCCACTGCCACTGGAACCACAAGACTTTCCACCCACTGGCCTGTGAACTTCCTGACATCATTGTCATTGCATATGTTGCATGGAGGAATGTACAGACTGGTATTGGACATATGAGCTAATATTGGACTTATGGGCTTGATCTGGACTGGGTTGGGATGTTTTCTTAATATACAATTACTCTTTTATATAAAGCTCTTTCTTATACACATATGAGTGTCCATAAATTTGTTTTTCTAGTCAACCGGGATTAACACACTCACAAAAGGATAACAATATAATATGACTCATATTCTCACATCCTTTGAAATAACATGCAACTGTAAGAATTAAATAGTAACTTGGAAAACAGACAGTGACTGGAAGAGGCACTTCTTTTGTATAATTAGAAACTAATAAATGCATGCTTAAATATATAGAATCTGCTCTATGGGTAAAGATCTACCAGTTAGCATGTTGTACTGTGATGGCCTGTGTGTTGCTGTGGTGCTGAAAGCTATGTCACTGGTATTTTAAATACTAGTAAGGTCACCCAAGGTGAATAGGTTTCAGTTGAGCTTC
Source organism: Tenrec ecaudatus (assembly GCF_050624435.1). Taxonomy (NCBI): domain Eukaryota; kingdom Metazoa; phylum Chordata; class Mammalia; order Afrosoricida; family Tenrecidae; genus Tenrec; species Tenrec ecaudatus. The sequence goes on from NC_134545.1 coordinate 69,026,719, forward strand.
TGGACTGAGAATAGTCAAAGAAGAAGAAATGGGTTGTCCAATTCTCAGGAATTAGCCACTGAAAAACCTTATTAAATGCAATGTTGTCAGGTACTGCCTTTGACACGGTGACATCTAATTGAATACAAAGAGATCCAGCCAATAAAACTATTTTTAAAATTTACCCACCAGCCTTAACACTTGTCATGAAGAAATTTAAGAATCATCCTACCAATTTCTTCAGTATGGAATTGACCAAACATGCACTCAAGATGCACTTAGAGTTAATGGTGATTGAAATACAAAAGTAAGAAACAAATAAAGAAGGAACAGTAGTTGAAAATATAGCCTAGTGACAAATACTGTATGAATTCACTGTTGTAGGAAAAAGCAGCAAAACTGGCACAAGCTCAGGCTTGTAGGACATCTAGTATGTTGGCTGTGGGTACAGACAACCTGGTAAACCACTCACATATGCTAAGAAATTCAGAAGACAGATACCTGAACTAACTCACAAGATGAGACCCATATATGCACCCATTCCAAAGAAAGGTCACACAACACAATTTGGAGATCATCAAACAATATCATTACTATCACATGCAAGTAAATGTTTTCTGAAGATCATACAACAATGGATGCAGCAGAATATTCACAGGGAGCTGCCAGAAATTCAGGCTGGATTCAGAATAGGAAGAGACAGGAGGAATATCATTGTTGACATCAAAATAATTTTGGCTAAAAGCTGAGGATATCAGAAAATTCTTATTTGCATTTTATTGACAATAAAAAGGTATGAAAAGGGGTGAGTAGGCTGTATCTGACCTCCTCCATGCTCCTATATTGCCTCCACCGTCCATCCTTCTTTACTTCTTCTGACACCAACTGTTCCTCTCTCTACACTCCCTCTACATCTGTTCTGGGCTCGACAATTCCTTGCAGTGGCCCCATAGAACTACAAAACCATTCACAATTATAGGAGATTATTAGGGAAGTCAACAGATTACCACGTTTAGATCAGTAAACAGGAAGAATTCAGTTATTTACCCACAGCAAAGCCTCTTGTTGGCCAATCTCTTTTTGGAAAGTCTCGGGTCCTCAGTTTCTCAGCTATGTGGTCGCTTGACCTCTGCCTCCATGGATCAGGAAGGCTGCCCTTTGTTGGGCTTCAGTCTTATAGTCTCCATGCTACTCCTCTGTTCTATCTCATGGTCTCATTGGTCTTGGTATGATTCCATTGCTGTGTCTCGTGGTCTGTATGTCACAGCTCTGGTGTCTTTGGTCTAGGCCTCCTCCACCTTAGACAGAGATCTTGAATATGCTACAAAGGTGCTTTCCTTTTCTTGGTCCTGGGATTTCTCTCTTGGGGCTGAGACATCTCATCCTTATAACTAGGAGCGTGGCAACTAAAACTGACAAATTCCCTCTAGTAGTGTTACATATGCTCTATTTGCATTTGGTGGGAGTTAAAGAGAGGTAGATAGAAGAGGAATTTTTTGTGATGTGGAATATAAAGGAATTTCACTCAACCACAAAAGGCATCTGACTGTGTGGGTCATCACAAACCATGCATGGAATTGAGAAGAATGAAAAGTCCATGAAAATTCATTGTGCTAATGTGAACTTGGACAGTTGTTTGGGTAGAAAAGGGAATACTCCCTCTTCCACTACCATCAAGTCAATGTCAGCTCATCATGACCCTAGCGGACAGGCTAGAACTGTGCCTGTGCTTTCCAAGATGTCACTATACATGGAAGCAGAAAACCCTGTTTTTCTCCTAAACATCAGCTGGTGGTTTTGAGCTGCTGACATTTCAGTTACAGACCAACTCATAATCCCTGTGCCACCAGAAAATACTTCATGAGTTACAGTCAGAAAGAGTGTAATCCAGAGTTGTATCCTCTAACAATCCTTACTCAATCTGTATGCTTAGTAGACAGTTTGAGAAACTGGAATACTAGATGGAGAATAAAGCAGTATTAGGTTTGGAGGGAGTCTTTCTAAAGACCATTGTGTTAGGGTTCTCTAGAGAAACAAAACCAGATTGCTAATCATTTTATATATATATTTATAAAGATAGATAGATATACAACACAAGAAGTGAACTGTTAAATTATATACAGATAGATATATAATACAAGACATGAACAGTCAAGTTATAAAGCAGTATAAATGGCTCAGTGCAACTCACTCTGTGAGAGAGTTGTGAGACACTGGCAGTCCTTCAAGTCTTCAGGGCCATCAGGTAGTCCTCCATAGAAAGAGAGCCAAGCTATCCCAGCACAGGCAGCAAACAGCAAGGCAGGTCACCAACCATCAGCCAGGTCACCAACCGTCAGTCCCCAGCTCCAGAGATGAACATTCCAATTCTCTGGGGAGGCAAGACTTAAAGGGACCTCAAATTACAGCAACACAGCTCACAGGTTAGGTGTCCCACAGGTAGTGTAGCTCACAAATAGAGGCCCAGAACAAGCAAGGCAGCCGCACACCGTCCAATGATCAAAGAGCTAGAGACAAGAAAGGCGAGGTTCACCGAGCCATTTATCTCTCTGCCTTCAATTAATCCCACATGTGTTTATCAGCCAGGGTGGCACAATAAAATAAATATCTCAACCATGGACCTTTGATATGCAGATGACACAACCTTGATTGCTGAAAGTTAGAGGATGCAAAACTCTTGCTAAAGAAGATTAAGGATTGCAGCCTTCAATATGGATTACGATCCAATGTAAAGAAAACTGAAATCTTCACAACTGGACCAATAGATAACATCGTAATAAACAGGAGTTTAAAAAAATATTCAAGTTGTTAAGGACTTCATCTTGCTTGGATCTAAAGCTAATGCTTAAGGAAGCAGAAGCCAAGAGATCAAACACTGCAAGACATTGGGTAAATCTGCACAAGGTCTTTTATGTTTTGCTGAGTGTTGCATGTCCCAAGAAAGCAATAATCACAATAATGCTCCTTCTGTGTGAATTGGGAGCCTTCACTCTAGCTGGCAGTCATGGGGAACACTCAAATCTCTACGAAATTTCCAGAGGCACCATTGATATTCAGACAAGGTTTATAAGGACAAACCCGCAGAACGTTTGGCAAGAGCAGTGGGTGTGGGGGTGGTGTTATGAGGATATTAATTCCTTCCAGTGGATAAGGGGGGAGGGGTTGAGGGGTCTGCATTCCTTTTAGAAAGCGGTTTATAGAAGTTAAGATAGGCGTTAATCTTTTCCTAACTTTGGGCGGCAGGGAAAGAAAGGGGTAAGGGCACATTCCGAGAACAGGAGAATGTTGACATTTGGGTAATAATTCCCTGCAAAGCCCATATCCAGGCAAAGCCAGGAATGGAGAGAAAGAGAATACATATTTTAGGGATGAGATAGGCCTGGACAGCATTTTAAAATTCTAAAATGGGGTCACACAAATCAATCTTGGGAGAGGTTCTTCCCTGAGCATGGATGTTATTTGGGGACCAAGGTGTGCCTGACCTGAACTATGGTATTTTCAAGTGCCTCATATGTATGTGATATTTGGACCTTGAATAAGGAAAACTAAAGAAGAATAGATGTGATTGAATTGTGGTGCTGGCAAAGAATATTGAAAATACGATGGAGTGCCAAAAGAACAGACAAATATGTCTTGGAGGAAGAATTTCCAGAGTGCTACTTAGAAATGAGGATGGGAAGTGTCAGCCCGAAGAGGCTGAAATGATTTAGAATCTATCAGGACAAAGAGTATGGCATGGTATTGAAAGGTAGCTGTCTTTAGGGACAAAGGGGATGTGTGTCCACAAAGGGCCTGCAAATGACCCTAATACAGGGGTTGGAAAGATATCAGGCACACTACTTGGCCACCTATGGGAAAATCTGGAACTGGGCATGCGCAAACTAAACCCCCTAGCTCAGGTGAAACCTAATACCTAGCCTCTACCTAGGACCAAGACACCACACAGGTGGGCCTCAGCCAATGGGGTCAACCGATACATGCAACCATGCCTCCCCAGCTAAAAGCCCTGCTAAAAGATGTTTTAAAAAAGGGAGGCCGACTCTCTTTTTACTCTGTTCCTATTTAGTGGCATGGGGAGGTTGGGTGTCTATCATGAGCAGGCTCCTACATGCCCCCTCAAGGACCCGTTCTAGGCTTATTCAGAGCCCACAAGCTCTTGGTCTCTTAGCTGCTGGTCCCAGGATTTCTCAGTTTCACAGATGTGGGTGTTCTTTTCTATGTGGTTTTCCATGTCCAGTTGTGAACCCCAAAAGGGGCTTTCATGTGGCCTTGAATGCTTTACAGAAATAGTGAGCACACTTTTGAGACTGTAAAACTCCCAAATTTTCTGTTCCTTCATAAAAACTCACTTGTTTTACAAAAGTGCCTCTGCGATGTGAATTCCTTCAGTGCCATGTAGCAAGAACCAAGGTATATTCCACTCCAGAAACCTAGCACTACACTACTATCATTTTGAAAGATACCATTTTTTTCTTAAGTATTAATGGTTCAATCTTGTGTGTGTGTGTGTGTGCTTTCCCCCATATTGCCCAGTTTCCAGATGACTTTGAAGTTGTTTCCAACGCACAGAGACCCAATGTGCCACAGAAGAAAACAACCCACTCCTGTGCTGTCTTCATAGTGGTTAGTTTGAGCCCATTGCTGCACCATTGTGTAGATCCACCTCCTTGATGGTCTTCCTCTCTCTTGCTGCCCTTCTACTTTACCAGATACGATGACTTTTTCCAAGAACTGGTTTCTTCCGATAACATGTTCAAAGTACATGAGATGAGTCTACTTTACAGGAGCAGACAGTCTCATCCTTTGCTCCAGGAGAAGCTGGTGGGTTTGAACAGCTGATGTGTCTGTTAGCCTTGAGAAACGTAGTTCATTTAACAACTGTAATTAAGAATAATCAGTATGCGTCATATTACACATATGATAGGATATGTACTATAATGTTGAAGTCCATTCCAGGCTTTGCAGAGTAAGATGTCTAGTCGCATATTCTTAGGTATACAACAGTTTCAGTTGTTGACCATGTTCATTTTTATTAATTCTAAATTCTCATTGAAGGAAGCAATTACTGGACATAAAAATAATAAGCCGATTTAAATCTACTGACCTTTAATAATATTTTTTTCTAAAAATTATCAATGATGATACTATACAAGGTGTAATGATTCAGCATAGTTAGGGGAATTATTTTTTTTGCTTTTAACCACTTTGTAGGTTCAATAATTCTACAAGTGAAATCAAAGGAAAGATGAAAAGAAGGAACAGATTAAGAAGAAGAGAGTGTACGAGGGAAAATAAGAATGTGAACTGAAAAAATAAGTGGAATGCAGGGAATTATTTTATATAGTTTTCTATCCAGAGCCTTTGTTACCCCTATTAAAAACCCATTTTTGTTCCTGATGGGACTGCTAAAAGGTAGAAGAAAATACTCACTGGATTATCAGTGGCATTGACTGTTAATAGGAGTTCATTATGATTGCCCTCCTGTTGAGTATAAGATGAGCCAAATCAGAAGTGGGAAGGGGATATTACTACCAACAAGCTAACAGGGAATATGTCCCTTGGAGTTCATCCCTTGGACCCCGAGATTAGATCTCCTTGATCCAGCAAAGAATTCTTACAGCAGAGGAGCCAAAGATTAGCAGCAACATCAGAACCAGGAAACATCAACAGGAGCAGCAGCAGGAGGCAGAACAATGGAAACAAATGGAGTACACGGGGCCACTTCATGGGGGCAGCTTAGTCTACTGACTGAAGAAGGTGGAACTGAGTGATTGTGAGTTAAGACTTCCAACAGAATGGCATGCCTTTTGGGCATTTATTCACAGCCCTGAGAGAGCTTTGTCCTGTTGCCTGAACAGGGCAGAAGTCAAGGCAAATGGCTGAGGGCCAGAGAGAGGCCTATCTATCAGCATATTATAGAAGAAAGTATCCTATCAGAAAAACTGTCTCATGAGCATTTCTCATGTGAATCATAACTTGTTAATTTCACTATTAAACCCATACTTGTGAGTATAACCTTTGAGTTCTGTGTAGCCATGTAATGGATTACCCTCCACTGTCTCACCCAGCAGTCTCCATTTTCTAGCTCATTATTTGTTGCTGTTGAGTTAATTCTGACTCCCAGTAACCTGATTTATAGCGAAAGAAACATTTCCAGGTCCTGAGCCAAGTTCACAGCTGTTACTATGTTTGAGTTCGTTGTTGCAGCCACTGTATCGATCCATGTCTTTGAATGTCTCCCTCATTTTCACTGCCCCTCTACTTTACCAAGCATGATGTCCTTCTCCAGGGACTGGTCCCTTGGGGATATGGTCTGCTAAAAGACCACCACCCCTCTCGCAAAGCCATTCCTCATGTAGGAGAGTCACGTGGGACAAAGAGAGAAAGCCAAGGGCTTTGGAAGAGCATGACCAAGATCTCTGTCTGAAGTGGCGGGGGTGACTGAGACCAGACACTTTGCAGACTGTGACAGGGAGACGCCACGGGGCAGCAGTGAGTTTCATAAAGTAGAGGAGGTTCAATGAATGTACGGCATGCCCTTACGGACATAGTTTAACACAATGGCTGTAACAGCACAACAGTGATGCCAGGCAACCTTTATTTCAATTACATCCTGTATCATCATGCGTTAGCACCCACGACAGCAACTAACCTCAATAGAGGCATGACAGTTTAAGGGCTGTGGCTTGACTATAGTGTGGCACTGAATGGTTAACACCTCCTCAAGGCAAACTCCCAGCTTATTTCTTAATATGTGCCCAGGGCTCTGTGTCTAGCTACTGTATGATGAACTGTTATTTTGGACATACTTCAAAGAAGACTAATTTTTACTATACTTTCCTCTAGCCAGTCACATCTTTGAGACCTATTTTGCATTACAGCAAATGTACTTCAATAAAGTTTTAATCAACGATTATTGATGACTACGTTTTGTGCTAAAATGTTTGTGGAATAAAAAATCGAATGTCGTACTATTATCCTTGGAAATTTATTCTGAAATATAAAGAAACCCGCTTGAGAAAGAATCCACTCATTTTCTCTCTTGTCGCACAGATCAGAGATTATGCTCTTCTCGATGGGAAAGAACACTGCCGTGGAATCACTTATTATACATCGTTGAATCTTATTGCATTTGAAGTATACTGTACTTTTGTAGTATATAGTATAATGTTACAGTTTAGTCTATTTTAAGCTTTTCTATTATACATTAATTCATCCCTCAAACCTTCAATAGAACTAAAAATCTCTTTCACGAATATTTAAACATAATACTTTGATTTCCCCCCACCCCTCCATGGTAGATATTGGTGCTTTTTCCAAAGGGGACTGTGGACTTTGCAAGTCTGCTGCCCATTGGAACTTTCATTCATCATGAACTAAGGCATTTCCTTCAAGTCTCCTCCTCTTTTTTTAAAAATCATTTTATTAGGGGCTCATACAACTCTTATCACAATCCATACATAGATCCATTGTGTCAAGCACATTTGTATACTTGTTGCTATCATCATTTTCTAAGCATTTTCTTTCCAGCTGAGCCCTTGGTATCAGCTCCTCATTTTTTGTCTCCCTCCCCACCCGCCCTCTCTCTCTCACCTTTGATAATTTATATATTATTATTTTTTCATGTCTTACAATGTCCGATGTCTCCCTTCACCCACTTTTCTATTGTCCATCCCAAAGTGAGGGGGTTATATGTAGATCCTTGCAATTGGTTCCCCATTTCTCCCCCTAACCTTAACCTTACCCGCTTGGTATCACTACTCTCATAATTGTTTCTGAGGGGTTTGTCTGTCCTGGATTCCCTATGTTTCAAGCTCTTATGTGTACGAGTGTACATCCTCTGGTCTAGCTGGTTTTGTATGGTAGAATTGGGATCATGATAGTTGGGGAGGAGGAAACATTAAAGAACTAGAGGAAAGTTGTATGTTTCATCGGTGCTATACTGCACCCTGACTGGCTCATCTCTTCCCCAAGACCCTTCCGTAAGGGGATTTCCAGTTGCCTACAGATATATTTTGGGTCTCCACTTTGCACTCCCCCTCATTCACAATGACATGATATTTTATTTGATGCCTGATACCTGATCCCATTAACACCTCATGATTACACAGGCTGGTGTGCTTCTTCCATGTGGGCTTTGTTGCTTCTCCACTAGATGGCCGCTTGTTTATCTTCAAGCCTTTAAGACCCCAGATGCTATATCTTTTGATAGCCAGGCACCATCAGTTTTCTTTACCATATTTGCTTATGCACCCTCTTTGTCTTCAGCAATGGTGTCGGGAAGTTGAGCATCATGGAATGCCAGTTTAATAGAACAACGTATTCTTGAGTTGAGGGAGTACTTTAGTAGAGGCCCAATGTCCATCTGCTACCTCAATACTAAAACTATAAATATGCACACAGATCTATTTCCCCATCGTCATATATCAATATGTTTAAATAAGTATATGCCCATATTTACACCTCTATAGATGCCCTTAACCTTCTAGTTCTTTCCTCTATTTCCTTTTACTTTCCTCTTGTCCCACTATTATGCTCAGTTTTCATTTGAATTTCAGGAATTCCTATCAGTTACATTGCCCTTAATCAATCCCTACACCCTCCTTGCCTTCTACACCCTCCTTGCCTTCTATTTTGGATCACTTGTTGTTTCCTTGTCCCTGGGTTTATTAACACCCTCTTCCTTTTCCCCACTGCCCGCTGTCCAAGTCTCCCTGGAACCATCTGTCCCATTGTTTATCCTGCCTATCTTATGTAGATAAGCCTGCAGAAATAATAATATGCACACATAAAAACAAGACAGAGCAAAACAAAGCAACAAAACCACAATAAAAAATGTCAGAAAAAAGAAAAGCCTGTAAATAGTTCAAGGTCTGTTTGTTGACCTTTAAGAGTGTTTTCCTGCTCAAGTTTGATGGGGTACCACACCCTTGCCCCAAATCTATCTTTTGTATTCCCTGTTGTACATCCTTAGTGTTTCACCTCAGTGTGGTGGGGTCAGATTGAGCACAATTCATTGTTCCCTTATAAATCTCAAATTGTTGTTATGTACACAGGAAGCATTCTTGTTCTGATAACTAGATGCCTTTTAAGATTGCCAGTTCTCACTTGACCTCTGGGGACCAAGAGAACATTTGATTGTACTTCAACATCATAGTGGTCCCTGGAAGATTATGAGATTTCCTTAGGCCCATTCTGGCCCAAAGCAATGATCCTTGCTGCTCTTTCTTCTGGTCCATATTTATAAGTGACAGGTCTATATGTTATATTTTTATTTTTCTATGTCAGAAATGATTGACTAACTGCCTGATGAAAGCTCCCAAAACACTTGATATATACCAATAGACCCCAAACCGAACTCACTGGCATGCTGGCCTTTCCCCCGCCAGGATGGCTGATGGTTTCAAACTGCTGAATTTTCGCATTGCAGCCCAACTCTTAGCCACTATGCCACCAAGGCACCTCAAAGCATATGTACAAATCTACATAATTCATAAATCACATTATTTTTCCTCATGTAATATTTATTTTCAATATGTCATATTCTCAGTTGTTTTCAAAATATTAGTGGTATTATAATCTTTTTAGTATGTGTGCATATGAAAAAAACAGACTCACTGCCAACGAGTTTATTCTCACTCATGACTAACCTACAGGACAGGGTAGGACTACCCTGCTGGCTTTCTGAGACAACAGCTCTTTATACAAGTTGAAAGCCTTGTATCTTTCTCTTGCTAAGTGGCTGCTATTTTTAAACAGATCTTTCTTCAGAATAGCCAGGGACTTCGAATCCTGACCTTTCTGATCACAGCACAGCATGCTACCACAACACCATCAGGGTCCATTTGTGTTTATGAAGGTACAGATAGAAAAATTATAATATAATGTTTCTAAGTTTTTAATCAATTTTATTTTCCTGCATAGAGAATATGTTTATATATTTCCCCACCACCAAAAAAATCAAACAGAATTGCACTGGGCCGAGCAGAACTTTTGTAGTATACATTTTTCCTGTTAAGCGAGCATCCAGCAACATACTCTGAGTTAGTGCACCCAGTGGCGTCAGCTGGGAAGGTGCTCTCTGGTCACTGTTAATTTCTTGGAAAAGCAGTTTTGCTCAAACCTCATGAGTTGTGATCACTGATTTATGAGAACATTGTGCAGCTGTGAAAATTTGTTTCCTGCTTGAGAAAAATGCTGCAGAAAGTGTTATGTTTAACATAGTTTAAAAGGACAGCTCTATGGGAAAAACTCAAGTGTAGGAGTGGTTTTCTCATTTCAAAAAGGGTGAAATGTTGATTGATGACAAACCTCATTCTGGACTTCTGTCAACTTCCTGAAAGGATGAAAATGTCATCTTGTACTGCATTTGAAGTTCATTCCATCAGGTCAGACTGTTAAGCAAGCTTTCTATTTAAAGATTCTCAAAAGATTGCATAACCAAGTATGACAAAAAAAGGCCAGATTTGTGGCTGAGGGGGGACTGGTTTTGCCACCATGGCAATGTATCTGCTCATGCAGCCATCTCAGTGCACCAGTTTTTGGCAAAAAACAGCATGCCTCTCTTACCCCAAGCACCATACTCACCTGACCTTGCAACTTCATTTTAAACAAATGAAGAATATCATGTTTAAAAAAATGAAGAAGATTTGATAATATAGAAGAGGTAAAGAAAAAAATGAGGGAGGTGCTGTCAGCCATCCAAATAGATGAGTTTGGAAAATGTGCCCAAGAATGAAATTGCAGATTTGACAAACGTACAAAGTGTAATAGAGAGTACTTTGAAGGTGATAAGCTTGTTTTGTATATAAATAAATAACTTTGAAAGAAAAAAGTCCAGTTTGGGGGGGGGCGATACCCCCTCATACATATACAGCACTAGATCTCAACACAGAGCTTGAAAAAGTTAATGCAATGGAATGTTTTCAGTGTTAGGAGAGAAGTTATTTAGAAGCACATTATGAGAAGTAAGCAATTACTCATCAAGTAAATAAGCCTTGTGAGGAGGGTAGACATATACAGAGGCAGAAAATCCCAGGTAAAGATACCAGTTGAGGCACTTCCAGCCCCTCAAATCCACAGGTTGGTCCTTGACAGAGATTATGTTCAACACCATGTGTGACTCCACAGCACCTTATCTAATGAGCTGCAGTACATTTCCTTCTCGTCAGATATTTTCTCCTCTTTCCTTTGTCTTCATTATAATTTCCCTTCAATGAAATTGTATTTGAGTTTTTATCAATGGAATAGTTTATTAGGTTTGCTTTCTCAATGTTATTTCAGGTGACTGTGCAGCAGAAATGCACATGCATAAAGACTGATTAAAGCAACAATAGAAACGAAGCATGGCTTGTGAATATTAAAAAAACAAAATTAAAAAAACCTCTCCAGAAAACATTTATTTCATGCCCATTACATAATACTTTCAGAGAATAAGATACTTCAGTTAATTTTTGCCACATATCTAGTGAGGGTCAGCAGATAAGTATCTGTAAAAGTAAGTACTCAATAAATGCTAGCTATAATTTTTATCTCTGTGACTGTTCTTGCCTTTATGAGGAAATGAATTTTCTCATTCTTCTAGTCAAATATTTCACATTAACTAGATTGCTGCAAGTGTTTTGTCTCATGTGTAACTACTTAGTATGAATAAATAATCACAAATTAAACTTCTCTTGGCTGACTTACAAAGTGAATATAGTCACAGGAAAAATGCAAATATTTCATCTTAGCTGCAGTGGGTGTAAAAATAAACCTCTGCTTTGTTGTGCTAGATACAAAGTCTGATGATCTGAAGGTCAAAAGACGTATAGAGAAGATAAGATTAGCACTTAAAAAGTTGGATAGTTTACCCAAAGCACACAGCATAACCTGCTCTGACATTTTAGATGTTAAATGGAATACAATTTGTTTTGGATGGGAAGGCCACTGTCAATCCAGAGCACTATTTGATCTGCAATTTATATTGAAATTGTACAACATGCATTTTCTGCCTCAGCAATTTTGGCTTTTAGCTCAATGCACAATGTTTACAGATTTCTCACCTTGGGGCTTTAATGTGATAGCACAGCTTCCCCTGCACAGAGACTGTCATAAAAGAAAGTTGTTCTTTGAAACAAGAATAATTCCAAGGTGGGTACAAAATGACACTCTGTAATTTTTCCCCTAAAAATATGCCAAATATATATTAACTATGGACAAATACACTTAATGATCCTTACCATGAAATACACATCAGTTCTTTAAATTGTCAGACTTTCTGGCATTTGACCATTCTCATCAATTTAGCATGTAGGATATTGGATTTTTTCTTCTTTTGTCCTTTTACTTTTATTCCAATGTGTTAGTCTGGGTTGACTAGAGAAACAAATCCTTAGACACTCATATGTGTATAAGAAAGGGCTCATATAAATAATAAATTAAGAAAACATCCCAGTCCAGTCCATATCAAGCCCACAAGTCCAATAATAGCCCATATGTGCAATACTAGTCTATAAATTCCTTTTCAGACTCACAAATACATACAATGACACTGAATGCAGAAAGATCGCGGGCCAGTAGGTGGAAAGTCTTGTGGATCCAGTGGTGGTGGAAGCATCTCAGTGCTGGCTGGGGTCTCCACGTGCCGCTTGCAGTTCAGGACTCTGGCTCCATCAGCATGCTTCCATGTGACTTGTCAGCAGGAAGACAAAGCAGAGGGAGGAAGGCAGGAGTTCCCAGAATCCTCATGATAAAGCCAGGCCCACAGAGGCACAATTGGCTATGACCTGACTGACAAGCTAGACTCCACCCCTTCACTCAAGTTGACAGATTATGTAACTGCCAAAACCAACATTACCTAATATGTCAACGATTACCATTTCACATTTTTCTTTCCATCCTTTAAGACTCCACTTCAGGTTTGACATTCTTGCTGCTTTTTGTCATAGCCTATTTTTTATTCCCAAATAATAATAGTAGAGAGAGGAATAAAACTTTTTCTCTTATTTTACTACCACCGCACCACCAACAATCATTTTAAGACTCTATTGGTTTTTATAAAATGTCACTAATAATCATGCTTATGTGTCAGACATCATCTTGGCGTTGTTAACAACTTGTTATTGTGGATACTGCCACCCTTGGAGAAGAAGGCATTTTTAAAATCGATCTCTATCGATCCTTTATTCTGGAGAGTTCTTTAGAAATAGATTGCTTTTGCTCAGAAACAGAAGAATTTGTAAAATTCGGGGCTGCAGATAGAACTCGAAGGCTAATCCCCATAGTCAGAAATTTCTAGTTGACCCTTGCAGGAGGCCGGTACCTCTCTGGGCCTCTTGCTCCCCCGTTGGATTCCGCCTTGTTCCTGAACTGCCAGCCTTACGTCTGCTACCCTTCTGACTTCTCAACCTAATCAGCTTCAGGCTCTTTCCTCTTATAGGACATCTTCATGCAACACGCTGACTCAGGCGCTTCCTTGACGTCTCTGCCCCTGAGTTACCTTGACAACTTTGCTCGCATAAAACCTAACCATGTTCCACATCTCCATAACTGTCTAATCTTTCAGACTTTTAATTCAAGGTTTCCCACCACTTACACTGTTTATTAATGACCTCCGATAGATTTCACCTGGATTTGTCTCATCATAAACATTTAAATGATATATCTATTTTTATTTAAATATCTCTCCCCTTTTATATTCCTCACCACAATTCAGTTTTCTTTTCCTCTGTTTAGGAATTATCATTCCAAAGTTATGCCCTAATTAATCACCATTGCCCCACACTGTAAGGTTTTTACCATTATTTCTCAAGAAAATTTGTCCAATTAATTTCTCTCAGTCCTCTCAGTTGTTTTATGAAGTCCCGCGAGTTTCCTTCCCAGAATCCATAATATTATCTATCATTTTTGTTCATATTATCTTATGTTACTTCAAATTTTCTGTAGATTTATATTAGATATTTTCCTTCTTTTATTTTTTTCCATGCATTATCAACACTCTTGGCATTTCCTAAATATTTCCATCCCAACATCTTACATCAATTCTGATTTTGTGAGATGTTGCATCCTGCCCATCATGCAATGCTTTCGCATATATATTTGATGGATACCATTTATCTTGACCTACCTGCAACATAAAATGGGAATGTCTAAGTTAATCCCAGAAAATTTACCAAGTGCTGGAATACAGAGTTGAATTAGAGACAGTATGTTGAAGTAGTTATGCAAGATTTGGGCAGCAACATGGATTTCAAAATAACATTCTAATTTTCCCTCTGCCATCTGGTTGATTCCAAGTCATAGCGAACCTGTAGGACAGAGGTGAACTGGTCCTGCACGTTTCTGAGACTGTCAATCTTTATGAGAGTAGAAAGCCTCCTCTTTATTCTGCAGAGCAGCTAGTAAGCTTGTGGTTAGCAAATCAGTGCTTAGCCCACAATGCTACCAGAGCTTCAAACAACATAACATTATATGTGAAAATAGAGGCATGCACAATGCATTTGTTTTTATTACAGCAATGTAAAATTTCAATAATTTTAGAGGAAGAAACCAATACAATTATTTTACTTCACAGTTCTATAACTCAGAAGTGGAGAATGGGGATTACTGGGAAGAAACACGATTATTTTAGTGTTGAGTTTTTGTTTTTGTTTGTTTGTTGCTTTTGAAGGATATGTGCTGCTATCAAGTCAGTTCTGACTCTTAAGCAGCCTATATATAATAGAACAAAACACTGCCTGATCATGCGCCATCCTCAAAAGTATTGTTCTGTTTGAGTCCATTGTTGCAGACTCTGTCAGTCTGTCTCCTACAACACCTTTCTCTTTTTCCCTGACCCTCTACTTTATCAAGTACAATGTCCTTTCCAGAGATTGATCTCTCCTGAAATATGTCCAAAATATATAGCATGCATCTCAGTAACCCACGTCCTAAGATGCAGTCTAACTGTCTTTCTTCCAAGACAGATTTTGTTTGGTCTCTGGGAAGTCCCTGGTCCCTTCAAAGTTGTTGACCTTTACCATAATTCAAATGCGTGGACTCTTCTGTGCCCTTCCTTATTCGTTGTACACCTTTCACATGCCTATACGGCAATTGAAAATACCATTGCTTGGGTCGCAAGCACCTGCATCTCTAAAATAGCATCTTATTCTTAGATATCTAAGATAGGTTATTCTTAGATATCTGTTATGGGACACAGAAAGGCTTTTCCCCAGGTTGTCCCCCAAATATATGCCAAACCTAAGACGCTGCTTGCATCACATGATAACTGACTGTACACTTGGTGGTCAATACAAGCTGTATAGAAGTTAATGTCCCTGAGGGTTGTCAGCCATCTAGAGCAATCAGACTCTACAGTCTGTCCCACCTTAAGTAGGACCCACTCCTTCTGATAAGGATAGTGATTATTTCCCTGAAGGAGAGCCTGGAGAGAAGATCAAGCCAACTCAATGATGACCAAGGTTAGGCTACCATCTTGGGTCTAGGATCCACGCATCTCATCACATGTGCACTCTTAGTTCCTCTCCTTTATATTATGTGTACACCTATAACTCGTCCCCTTCCTGTGGTGGCTGTAAAGGCCCTTGGGGTGATGTATGTGGTTACCTGTAATCAGGGGGCTTGTATGCCCCTAAGTATATATACGCCCTGATTAGAAATTAAGAGGTAAAGAGGCTCCCCTCCTCTCTCCTCCTGCTCTCGGTGCGGACCTGGCTGCTGAAATCATGGCCATCCAGGAGGTGAGCATGCTTCTATGAAATGCATCTGACTCCTTTATTTTATCTTCTCTCACACCTCTCCAATCTTCTATGACTTTATTATATTCTTTATGTATTATCACTATACAGTTGTGCCTACAGACCCACAGTGCTCCCCCCTCCCCAATTGTCAGAGGCTGGTTACTCTAACAATCTATTTTCAGTGTGTTTCTAGAAGGTGTAAACAAAAACATTTTCAGATAGGAACTGCATCTCCTTTCTAATTTCAGGAAGAAAAATAAGAGGTCATGTAAGTGCCATCTTGAAATAACTAACATGATATTTTGATATGATTACTGGGAGAAAAACTAGGATACCAACAAGGAGATAAACTGAGATACAAATGGATGTAAAAATGTGATGTCACTTGAAATTATTCTTACTGTCCTATGACCTACAGAAATCCAGAATACATACAAAAGGAGAAAATAGTTGACTTGATATAGGCTAATCATATATCCAGGTTTGCTCACCACTCCAGGATTATAAATTTTATACAGCATCCTTACTACATGTATCCTTCTTTGATTCTGTGGCAAGAGAGTTCCAATGTGGATGATGTAATGCCCCCTAGGTATACAAAATAGTGATTCTTTAAATGGCATGATACAATTAATTTTCTTTTTTATGGCTTCTGTGAATATTTACTGAAGATCCAAGTGTGATGAAATACATATCAACTTAAATCTTATTTCTGTTAATCATGGTATTTTAAAAATAATTTTATTAGGGGTTCATACAACTCTTATCACAATCCATACATACAGTAATTGTGTAAAGCACATCTGTACATTCATTTCGCTCATCATTTTCAAAACACTTGTGTAAGGTAGTCGAGAGGCACCAGAGACCATATCAGTTGAATGAGAACAAATAGGCTTTATTAGGGAGAAAAACCCAGCCTGGGTGAAGTCCCACAGTCCACAACGTCCAGGTTGAGGGAGTCGCACTGCAGGCTACAAGGGTGGTGCATATATATGGACAGGTATGTCTGGGTTTCTGGAATGTAAGGTGTCTTCCTGGTTCTGGGTGTATTTATGCTGGGTGCAGAACGACAGGCTGAGAACAAAGCAGTCACTGAGCCAAACAGGCTGTGTTGGGTGCAGAGCGGCAGGCCAAGAACAAAGTAGGCACTGAGCCAAATGGGTCATGCTGGGTGCAGAGTGGAAGGTCAAGAGCAAAGTGGGCACTGAGACAAATGGACCATGCCAGTGCCCAGTCCAGAGCAGCACGGTGAGAACAAAGACAGCACTGAGCCAAACAGGCAGTGAGCAAAATGGGCCATGTGAAAAAGGGGCCATAAGTAAAAGAAAGAAAAACTTGCAAAGCTGCTTTACATTAGCCAGCTCTGGTCAGCTCCGCAGGTGTGTGTGGGAGATTCAAGGTCCTTCGCTGCTAGTTGTTTCAGCCAACTGTGGTCAGCTCCTCCCCGGTAGGGGAGATTCAAGGTCCGGTCAGACATCCCCAACTCTTTGGTAATAGGGGAGACGACTCTTCTGGCTACTGTCTGCAGGTACTGGGACGGCGTGGGAGGGCCTTATGGGTTGGGAATGTCTGGCTCCTGTGGGAGAGGACTATAAGGGTGTAAAAGGAGCTGGTTAACAGTTAGGTTAGTAACGTCCCTTATCCTGCTTTGGAGAAACCTACAAAAACAAGCAGCTATTAGCAACAAAAACCAAATTATAACCAGGGGTCCCATGAGCAGCATGAGCCAAGAAATGAAGGGGCTTTAGAACCAGGATGTGGCTGATAAATTTTTTAAACATTGATTTTTTAAATTTCATTAGCCATTTTGTATAAAACCTTTACATTCTGCTCGACTAATCCAGATTCGTTGATGTAGTAGCAGCATTCTTCCCCTAAAAACATACATGTACCACACTTGTCAGTGGTTAACAAATCTAATGCCTGACGGTTTTGAAGTTACCTGTGCTAAGGAGGCAAGCTGTCGCTGCAAAGAGGTAAGAGATTCTGTGGTGGATTCTATGATCAGCTGGAGTTGTTTGTTGAAATTTTCTGTTTGAAGAATGCTGTGTCCTAATGCCCCATTAGAAAGTCCTGCTGCTGCCAGGGAGAAGGCAAAGCTGAGGCCTACCAGGACGTGTAAAAATACAGCCCTGCGGTTGCGGGGAGCAGAACCCATTTTCAAATTCCACTGCCATGTGAATTCTACTGGTCCATATATGGTGAGTTATGGCACAATGGTGACTGGGAGACAATGGTGCGGTGTAGAACTATTGAAACATTTACTGGGGGTTCTGCTACACCAAAAGAATATACCTTGGGAGGCCCTGAGGATATTTGTGATGTTGTGGGTAGAGTTACATGCCAGATTTTCTTGAACCTGGGTGATTTATAGCATACAGGATACATAAAATTTTGTTCAGGAGCATACAAAGGAATATTTAAAATGGGAGCTGGACAACTTATGGTTTCATTGGACAGGGAGAGAATTAGCAAGGGTACAGCAGCCAACAATGGGCATTGTAGGTAGGCACAAAAGTAACAGGAAGAGCTGTTAACGTTTGAGGTCTTAACAGGGGCAGTAGACTCCTGGATTATTGTTACCCAGGTAAAGAGGTGTCAGGATATTTGGTTTGTGCAGAGCCTTCCATTACCGGTGGCTGGTTAGCTACAGATTGTTCACTGTTTTGAATGTCTTGTGCTACCTGGTTTTGGTTATTAACACTCTGGGGGGGAATTCTTCCATATTGCTGATAAATTTTAAGGGTTCCGAAGGGCTTACTGCTACATCGCCAAGGATACAGTTTTCCATTTACTCCTGATAGCCATCTGTTATCCCAGGGGTTATTGATTTTAGGGTGCCTGATAGCCATCTGTTATTCCAGGGGTTATTGATTTTAGGGTGCCTGGGGAAAAATTTATAGAAACCTGTGACTGGCGTCCTCCGAGAGCACAGTATCCTTTTCCAACTCCATGTGATTTTCAACGTCATTATCCTGATAGGTTTTGTAGACCACAAATTCCCACACAAAAGAAATTACACAGGATTTTGAAGGGGGCTCCAGACCAGCGTTTACGGAAGCCAGCACCTGAATAGGAAAAAAAAAAAAAAAACAGGAACAAATGGCGATATAACTGAGTCCCAAGGAAACTTTTTGACCAGTGCTCCAATTGTCCGGAGCGGTTGCTGTGAGACCTATTCCAAGAACACATAATAAGGGAGAAATACATCAGAAGAGGAGGAGGCATGCCAAAATCATTTGGGGTGGGGGGGAGTTGTTAGGTGGAGTGAAGTTGGACTGACAGGATTGGAAGTCCACATGTCTTCAGTGGACTTAGGTTCCAGAGCGCTCACTTGGCCAAAGTTAGATGATACCACCCTCTCAGTCCTACCAGTTTGACTGCCGATGGGATGGTGAGTATTATGGTGTATGGTCCTTCCCACCATGGCTGGAGTCCAGTGTCAGGCACGGGACGAGTTCTCACTAGGACCTGGTCTCCTTGGGAGAGCTTAAGGGTTGGGTGCCCAGAAGAGGTGTCTCCCATGTCCGGAAGGTTTTGGTCTGCGCAGGACCTGAATAAATTGCAGAGCAAAGATAGAGTGGGTAAGTAAGCTGAAAGTGGAGTTTCATCCTGAGGCAAAGAATAATTCAGAACAAATGGACTGCCGTACAGAATTTCAAACGGGATGAGACCCGTGGGCTCCCCGGGGGAAGCCCGAAGGCAGGTTAAGGCAACAGGAATGAATCTGGCCAAGAGAGGCGGACCTCTAAGGAGAGCTTAGTTAACTGGGACTTTCTAAGTACATTGGCGCGTTCAACCTTGCCTGACAACTGGGGGCGGTAAGGAATATGGAGCTTCCAATCCCCTCCCAGGGCAGCGGAGACTTGTTGGGATACCTGCAAAATGAAGGCTGGGCCATTGTCAGACTGGATAGAGTATGGAAGGCCAAACCTAGGAATTTTAGATTCCAGGAGAGTGAGTTCTAATAAGAATATCTGCTGTCTCCCGGCTGGCAAGGAATGCTTCAATCCACCCTGAAAATGTATCCAACAAAGTTAACAAATATTTAAGATGTTTATGTTTAGGCATGTGCGTAAAATCAATTGCCGCCTCCTCCCCCCCCCAAAAAAAAATTGCCCGGTCCTTACCAGGAAGGTGCCCACGGAATTGATGGAGGTTTCTAGGAGGTTGAATATTGCTCAGAGAGTGGCAGTGCAAACAGTGCAATTTGAGTGTACCTGTTCAGTAGCTGTGCGGAGGCCCACAGGGCTTATAAGAGGTTGTAAGAAACGGAACGAGGCCATGGGAACTATGTGTAAGGTATTGTGAACTCCCTTGAGGAAGGAGTGTTTGGGGGCTTGTGATAGGATAAGTCTGGTATTTAGGTACATCCACTGACCAGTGGCCTTAATAGCTCCTCTTCTATAATGCAGCTGCACTTCAGACTCAGAGTATGCCGGCTGCCATTTATTGAGAGGAGGAAGTGAAGGGCTGAGTGCTGCAGCTATGGTGACAGGTTCCGTGTGAAATGTGTGTTGGTAGGCTGCAGCATCTGCTCGAGCATTGCCCAGAGAGATGGGATCTTTAGCGGTTTGATGACTTTTGCTGTGGACGATGGCTACTTTAGATGGCAAGGGTAAAGACTTTAGGAGTTGCCCAATGTGAGCACTATTTACTATTGGAGAACCGCATGTAGAAAGGTCCTCATGCTCCTCCCATATGGCTTAGTAGGAGTGAGCTATCAAGTATTCATATTTAGAATCCATGTATATATTAACAGTGCAACCTTGGGCCAACTTTAAAGCCTGTGTAAGCGCCACCAGCTCGGCCTGTTGGAACATGGTTCAAGGGGGTAATGGGGCTGCCTCAACCACCCCAGTGGGGGAGACAACAGCATATGCTGCCCGTTTGATCCCCTAGTCGTCTACTCTGGAACTTCTGTCCACAAAAAGGGTTAACTGTGAGTCAGGGAGGGGTTGAGACCGGAGGTTCCGAATTGGGTAGAGGTAGGTTTTGATGATTGATGTGCACTGATCTGAGGTGGGCACATGGTAATGAATAGGGAACCATGTGGCCGGGTTAAGGTGTGGACATGTTTGAACAGTTATGTGAGGGCTATCAAGAAATAGCAAATGGAATGTCTGTATGCGAGAAACTCCCAACAAAGACAAGGCGCTATGACTTAAAAGGTCTGATAACCGGTAGGGGGACGAAACAACCAGAGGCTGGGAGTTGGTGAGTTTAAGAGCTTGCTTGGTGAGTTCCGCTGATGCTGCCAGTGTGCGCAAGCAGGGTTGCCAGCCCCTTACTGTAACATCCAGTTGTTTGTACAGGTAGGCTAGGACCCGATGAGTTGGGCCCTGATGTTGGCACAAGACCCCCATTGTTACACTGCCACATTTGCTGAGGGGAAAGTGAGAATAGGGGCTGAAAGTAATAGGGCACGGAGCTTTTCAAACCCTTGATGACCAACTTCTGGGGTGTTCAGGGGCCCTTGGGAGTTTCTTTGGCTGCTTCCTACAAGGGCTTGGTAATAAGAGCGAAGTTGGGAATCCAGAGACGGAAAAAACCCACAAATCCTAGAAAGGAGAAGATTTGGTCTGCATTTTGGGGATGGAGCAAATTCTGTAAGGCTTCGATTTGGCAGGTGGTCAGAAATTGGCCTTCAGGTGAGAGTGAAATACTCAGGTAGGTGACGTTTTGGACACACAGCTGAGCCTTTGAGCGGGATACTCAATATCCCTTGGCCCCTAGGAAATTTAACAATACACTGGTGACTGTTTGCCAGTGAGATAGTGATGGGCTACAGACTAGCAGGTCATCTACATATGGCAATAAGGTACTCGGTTTAGAATTAAACTGAGATAAGTCAGCCACTAACGCCTGCCTGATAATGTGGGGGCCGTCCCGAAAACCTTGGAGGAATACCCGCCAGGCTAATAGCTGGATTATCTGAGACTGGGGATCCGACCAGATGAATGCAAAAAGAAAGTAGGAATTAGGGTGTAAAGGGATAGAGCAAAAAGCATCCTTAAGATCCAGAACAGTAAAATGTGTGGATTTTGGTGGGATATTACTTAATAAAGTGTAGGGGTTGGGAACTACAGGGTGTATAGGTACTACTGCAGCATTAATAAGGTGGAGATCCTGAACAAGCCTGTATCGGGCATTGGGCTTACGAACCGGAAGAATGGGAGTATTACATGGAGAATTAATAGGGACCAAAATATTGTGTCTTAAGAGGCGATTGATGATAGGTTGAAGTTCAAAAAGGGCCTCTATAGATAATGGAAACTGCAGGAACGACGGAAAACTGGCAGGTTTTTTTAAGGCGGATTTTAATGGGTGTATGATGGAGGGTTATTACGGGTGTGGGTAAATCCCATACCTGAGGGTTCACTTGTGATAGAAAACCTGGCAGAGAGGTATGAGGAGCAGCTGGCTCCAGGCTGGCTATGATGGCAAAAAGGAGATAGGCAGCCTTAAGGCATTGTACAATGTCACATCTGAGCAATGGAACAGGACATGAGGGGATTATTAGGAAATGAATGGGAGAAAGGGTATTGGTTTAATACACAAGGCAAAAGAGGGGTTTTTTTGAGTGTTGAGGAGGTGCTATCAATCCCCATTTCAGTGGCCATGCAAGGGAGACTACTCCCGGCATACGAATGAAGGACAGAGTTGGTAGCCCCATGTCTGATAAAAAAAAGAGATGGACTCACCGCTACATGGATGGTGACCCTGGACTAGGGTTTTTGGGGTATCGGAGTGCAGGCATCTTCAGTCTTCTTCAGTAAGCCCCAGAAGCTCACCAGCCGGCAAGGACTGTGATGAGGCTCAGGCTTACCCCCGCTGTTGAGGCAGTTGGGGGAAGCCCACAAGTGGACAGTCAGACTTCCAATGCCCTGTCTGGCAGCACAGCAAGCACGGCTTGCTGGGGGTTTGGGGTTCTGGGGATTGGCGGGCCCAATGTCCATCTTTATCACACTTAAAACAAACCCCCGGTGGGGTTGCATCCTATTTTGTGCAAGGATCTCTCGGCCCCTCCCCTGCCAGCCTCAGGGCAGCCACCAGAGCCTGGGTTTGCAGGGCCACTTTCTGTTGTAACCTGGACTGTCAGGCTGACTCAGCCATTTCCTCCTGGGTGTTAAAGACTTTAAAGGCTGTTTTTTACCAGATCCTGTAATGGGGTTTGTGGGCCCTTCTCTGCCTTTTTAAATTTTTTTCTTATATCTGGAGCTGACTGAGAGATAAAGTGGGAGGATAAGACAGTTGCAGAGAAAGATTAGGACCTGTGGAGATAATAACATGCACAACACAAGACAGGGCAAAACCAAGCAACAATATACAACAAAACAACAACCACACAAACCACTGACAAAGAGCAAAACAGAACACAAGAAAGAAAAGCTTGTAGTTAGTTCAAGGATCGGTGTTGGCCTTTAGGAGTGTTTTCCAGACCAGTCTGTTGGGGCACCACGCCCTGAAGCCAAAGTCTACCTTCAGCATTCCCTGGGGACCTTGCCGCTCCATTTCCTTGCTGTTCCGCTGCACTGCCCCAGTGCTTTGCCTCGGTGTGGCGGGGGCAGACCGGGTGCAATTCCAACACTGTGTCTCTGGTGCAGTCCCCCGCAGGGCCAAGGGTCAGAGAGGGGCGTCATGTCTCATAGTGGGGCTGGCCATGTCGTCCTCTCTGTGGACTGGCTGCTCTAATTGGGGTCATCATCCTCAAGGCCTGGTGGGCCAGGATGTGCTCCACTCTCTCCTCCTCCCCCTCATCTGCTCCCGTGTGCTCCTATCATGCCTCTCCCGGATATGTCCCTCTCCCGGAGCTGCAGATTCAATGCCGTCCTTTGAAATAAATTCTTCTCTGGGGAGGGACAGGCATCCACTTAGTATTTGGGACTGGGGCCAGCCCCCCAGACCTCTCCACTGGTTCCCTACTCCACGCCGGAATGTTGCATTCACACCTTGGGGCACTGGGTTAAAACCTGGTCCTCTTTCTCTGTGGAGATATAAGCCATACCCTCTCCTAGGGTGGGTTAGTGCCCTGTGCCACCTCAACCCATTTCTTCCTTATTTTCATCATTTTTTCCCCTTTCCCTTCATCCTCCCCAGTTGTCTACCATGTGCATCCCTGCATTTGATCTGGTCCCTGCCATACTACACGATCCTCACCCCAAGAATGTTTGTATACAGTAGCTTTTTCCCTATGACCCTTTTGCATTTTTTAAACACTTACCTCAGCAGACTCATGTTGTATTTGTCCTTTTGTGCCTGACTTACTTCGCTTAGCATGATTGTCTCCAGTTCTTCCCATGCAGCGATGTGCTTCAGACATTCATCACGGCTTTTTAGTGATGCATTGTACTCCAATAATACAGTTAATTTTCTGACAAATTATTGATGATTTGTTTTGTTTTACCTAGCTTTCAAAAGTAATCACTTAGTGGAAATAAATTATTTGCAGTTATTTATTTTTGCTTCCTCTTTTTGCAATATTGGAATAAAATATACACAATTTTATCATTAATATATTTAAACTGTATAATTCTGCGACATTAATTACATCCACAATTCTGTATAAGTATCATCACTATTTATTTCCAGAATATTTTTCTTACCATGTACAGTAGTTTTGTAATAATTTTATAATTACAGGCTGCTATGTACGGTCATGTATAAATTCTTATGCAGACATATGTTTTAATTTATCTTGTGTAGATACCTATTAATTGAATTGTTTAGTAAAACAATAGCTAACTTCTTGAGGACCTGCCAAAGTATTTTACATTCTCATCAACAATTTTGAAAGTTCTAATTTCACCATAGCATCATCAACATTTGTTATTATTATAGATAACACATATATATATAATGTATAGCTTTATTATACACACACACACGTGGGCTTGAAGTTGTTAAGCATTGGCTCTGAACGGAAAGTTCAATGCTTACAACTGCTTCCTGGGACAAAGATGTGACAGTCTTCTTCCATGAAAATTGCAATCTTGGAAACCCCATGGGGTAGTTATACTGTGTCCTGTAGGATTTCTATGAGTTGGGATTGACTCTATACGACAGGTTCATGGGTATGAATATGATTTTCATTGTACTTTTGATTTTTTATTTTATAATAACTAGTGATATTTAGCATCTATCCATTTTCACATTGGTCGCTGTTTACCTTTGGGTAAATGTGTATTTAGGCATTTTTCCCATTTAAAACTAGACTACTTTAGATCAGTTTCTGATTCACAGGAGGGGAAATGGTGTGGAGAATACAGTGTTTTTCTCGATCTCATCTTGCCTACTTAGACTGTCTTTGCTATTATTAATATCCTGCCTTCTTGAGGTATATTTGTTATAATTGCTGAATAATAATATGGATACATTCTTACTAACTAAATTCTACAGTAAACCTTAGAATTCACCCTTTGTGTTCTACAGTCCTATGGGTCTTGATAAATGTGGGAAAAAATGAAAAGTATTGAGTAAATTGTGTTTTCAGACTCTGGAACTTTCTTAGTTTGAGCACTAGAGACTGAATTGTTTTAATTCTGTTCTGACTCAGATTTAAAACATTCAAGTTTATTTTAATATCCACTATGAAAAACTTTCCTTCAGCTTTATGTCTTTAGATACATTCAGATATAATTAGAAATGGGTCTCAAAGCAATAGTTCTCCCTTTTATACAAATCATGCCAAATTATTACATACATGATGGTGGTGAACAAGATTTGCTGCAGTTTAAACAAATGTCTTATGAGAAACAACAACGAAATCTGCAAAGAGATAAACCTAATGGGAATTATCTGGGATTTGAAATTTAAAAGAATATTTATTAAAATCCTGGCTCTGACCCAGCCAGTCAATATAAGCTTCAGTTCTCCCACAGAACTCAAGTGAAAAAAATATAGAGTAGAAATGGAGGGGACAGAAAATAAAAAGAAATGAAATGAATTCCTCCAAGACCTGTTAAGAGAATTAAGTAGATGATTATGGAAATTCTTTTAGCCCTTGGAGCTCTGATCTTCAGAGGTAATGTTGATGTCTGTTTTCATACTATAAGTATGTTTTTTACTTGATTCAATTATAAATCCCATGTACTATTCACTAATATAATATTGAACATAGTGAAAGAGTCATCTGCACTTAAATAGAAGTCTTTTTGTTTCTTATTTCATAATTAATGATCTAAGAACTATTTATTGTCTTCTCTTGGGTTCAAGTTTAGGTTCAAGTCCGGTCAATAAAATCTGGGATTATAACCAAACCCATAGATGTCCTCCTTCTTTAAGTTACTTTCAAACGCAAACATGACTATGGTAATTGTGCTTACAGATCCTCTTAATCTTTGCCTGGTAAGCATGCAGAGGCTTCCTCATAGTGTGGCACATCGAGTCCGCTGCAACAGAAGCTATGCAACATGCACGCTGCCTTTGTGTCCTAAAATAAAGCTTAATTTTCTAGCAGTTATTGTTCCAGCATACCCCCATTTTAAAATTCTAAATCCTTTCAACGTTTTGGCAGTGATTGGACCAGAAAGAAACAATTCAAAGAAATACCATGAGCGTTACTAAAATAAAGTAGGGTGTAAGGTAAATCTGCAGCTAGAGTGTTCCCCATGGTACTAATTCAGTGATCAGAAGAAGGCCCAAGCATTGCCTTTTGTTTTGTTTTGCTTTTTAAAACACTTAAGTGATTCTCAAAGTTTGCTAATGTTAAGGAATACTGAACTTGAATGAGTGTCTGTGTACACATTCAAGAAAGAGAGAAGGGTATAGAACAGATCATCCCTAGCACAGGAAGATATAGTGTGAGCCAAGGCACCAGGAGGGAAAAAGATAAGACTTCTTTCCGGCTGAGTAGAAACCTCCAACAAGATTATAGAAGTTGAAGGTGATAAATTATACTTCAAAATTAACCTAAAACCTGACTTTGTAGTGACCTTGATTGCTTGCATAAACAATTTCTCTTCATCCTACAGATAATTGGAAAATTTTTTGAATATCTCAATGGGGATCAAAATATTGAAGGCACTATTTAGAAAAAAAATATTTTTTCAGTGAAGAGTGCAGATAATTTGCTGATTGATTTTCACATGTGTATTTGCATAAGAATTATCTGCAAAGTTGTTGAATTTAAAACTATTTTCAAAGTTTAAGAGATTCCAACTTAACTGATTCCAAATTAGATTATCTGGGCTAGAGACCAATATTTGCTTTTTAAACATGTCATATAGCTGAAAATCTTATGAACGGCTGTGAAACATTGTCTGATATAATGCCGGGAGATGAGCCACTCAGGTTGAACGGCAATCAAAATACTACTAAAGAAGAGCTAGTTCCTAAAATAAAATCAACACTAATCGTATGGATGAAGCAAAGCTCTCAGGCGCTTCATTTTCTGAAGGAGAACAACTAAGAGAGGAGAGAGCTACAACAATTCATTATTAAGTAGAACGTGGAATGTAGGAAGAATAGATGTAGGAAAATTGACTGTCATCAGAATTGTCATAAAACATATAAAGATCAATATCCCAGCTATTCATGAGCTAAAGGAAAGTGGTGTTGGCTGCTTTGAATAAGATAACCACATGCTTTAGTATACTTGGAATGATAAATTCAAAAGGAACATGTTCACATTTATAGTAGAAAAGAACATCTCAAAATGTATCTTGATGTACAATGATTTGTGTGATATAATATATATACCCCTACAATGAAGACTAGTTAACACTACTATTATTCAAATGTATGTACCAACTACTAAAGCCATTGGTGAAGAAATTGACAATTATGCCAGCTTCTTCAGTCTGAAATGAATAATTACAGGAAACTTAAATTCAAAATTTGAATATAAAGAGAATGGTAAATACTTGAAGTCTATGGCCTGGATGACAAAAGCAGAGATGAGATCTATCTCATGATGGAATTTTAAAAGATCAAACTACGTCAGTACGAATGTGTTTTCTACTAGCATATGCAGGGATTATGCATGTGAACTTTGCCAGATAAAATACATGATAATAGAACTGACTGCATCTATGGAAAGAGATGATGGAAAAACTCAATATCACCAGCCAAAGCAAGGCTGACTGTGGAACAATCAATTGCTCATATGAACTTGGTCAAACTTGAGCATCTCCCAATCAATTGCTCTACCTTGAGCCTAGCATAAATTAATTTAGAGACCATATCAAGAACAAACTTGACACATTGAAGATCAATGACAAGAGACATGATTAGCTGTGGAAGAACATCAAGAACAGCATACATGAAGCAAACAGAAGGTCACCACAAAGGTAAGAAAGGAAGAAAAGACAAAAGTGAGATATCAGAAGAGGCTCTGGAAATTAATCTTGCTGGTAGATTAAGTAAAGCCTATATGAAATAAAGAAGTAAAAGAGCTGAACAGGAAATTTGAGCAGGCATCTACCGAAGACAAAGTAAAGTATTACAATGACATGTACTAAGACACAGAATTAGAAAGCCCCAAACCAAGAACGCATTCAGCATATCTGAAACCGAACTAATTGAAGACAAATTCAATTCTAAAATTGTCAAGTTGACAGATTCTACAGGCAAAATTGTGAATGAGGCAGGAAACATTAAAAGAACATGGAAGGTTTTTCTGACTCACAAAATTTTTTGGAACCTTTTCTCTCTCTCTCTCATTAAATACTCTTATTGGAGGCTATTCTATCTCCTTTTACAATCCATACATTCACCCAGTGTGTCAAGCACATTTGCACACATGCTGCCGTCATCATTTTCAAGGCCTTCTCTTCTCACTTGAGCCCCTGATATCAGCTCCCCATTTCTTCTCCTCTTTCCCCCACCCTCCCTCCCTCATGAACACTTGATCAGTTATAGATTGTTATTTTCATATCATACATAATATAATCCTCCATCACCCCTCCCTCACTTTTCCGTTGTTCGTCCCCCTGGGAAGGGGTTATAGTTTGATTCTTGTGATCTAATCCTCCTCTCTCTCCCCCACCCTCCCCTAATCCTCCTGGTAGCTCTACTCTCATTGTTGGCCCTGAAGAGCTTATCTATCCTGGATTCCCATTTTGTGGGCTATTATCTGTAGCAGTGTGCATGTTCTGGTCTAATCCGATTTGTAAGGTAGAATTGAGGTCATGATAGTGGGGGGAAGGAAGCACCAAAGAACTAGAGCAAAGTTGTGTTTCATTGATGCTCTACTGCACCCTGACTGGCTCATCTCTTCCCTGTGACCCTGTGTAAGGGGATGTCCAATTGTCTACAGATGGGCATTGGGTCTCCATTTTATGCCACACCTCCCCCTGCCCATTTACCTTGGGTATGATTTTGTTCTGCGTCTTATATACCTGGTCCCTGATCCCATCAACACCTCATGATCACAAAGGCTGGTGTGCTTCTTCCATGTGGGCTTTGTTGCTGCTGAGCTAGATGGCTGCTTGTTTATCTTCTTAACGATAAGCCTTTAAGCCTTCAAGCCTTTAAGACCCCAGATACTATATCTTTTGATAGGCAGGTACTATCAGCTTTCTTCACCATATTTACTTATGCATTCATTTTGTCTCCAGTGATCATGTCAGAAAGATGAGCATCACACAGAATGCCAGATTATTGGAACAAAGTGTTCTTGTATTGAGGGCGTACTTGAATCGAGGTCCAATGTCCATCTGCAACCTTAATTCTTAACAGATAGATATGAGTACATAGTTCTATTCCCCTCTTTTTATATATAAATATATTTACATATGTACATGCCTGTATTTAGACCTCGTTAAATGTCCGTTGCCTCCTGGTTCTTTCTTCAATTGCCTTTTATTTTGATTTTGTGCCACCATTGTGTTGGGCCTTCATTTGGGTTTAGTAATTCCTCACTGCTACATCGCCCTTGATTAAGCCCCACTAGATGTCCTTCTCCATTGATTTTAGTTCACTTCTTGTTCCCTTATCCCTGGGTTGGTTCCCCCCACTCCCATAATTTCTCCCACCTCCCCTTTTCCCGTATCCTCTTGGAATCATTTGTCCCATTCTTCCATTCTTTCATCTCTGAATTGTTTATCACGCCTATCTTATCTAGATAGACATGCAGAGACATTAATAAGCACAAACCCCAGGTAAAGCCAAACAAAACAACAACAATAACAACAAACCAACAAAAAGAAAGCCACTAACAAAAATGGAAAAACCTACAAATAGTTCAAGGTCTGTTTGTTGGCCTTTACAAGTGTTTTCCAGTCATGTCTGATGGGATGCCACACTGTCTCCAATGTCTATTTTTGATATTCCCCGGGGATTTCATCATGTTGCTCCCCTTGCTGCTCTGTTGCATGCCCTTAGTGTTTTGCCCCAGCTGATGGGGTCAGACTGTGCATAATTCCCGCACTGTGTCTCCAGTGTTGTCCCCCGCAGCACTATGGTTTAGGGAGGGACATCGTGTCTCATAGGGGGCTGGTCCTATTGTCCTCTCTGTGCATTGTCTGCTCTGAGCAGGAATATCATCCTCGGGGCTTGGTGGGCCAGGATGTCCACCCCTCCCTCTCCATCCCTTTTCATTCCCCCCATGTGCTCTACACAGATGCACTCCTCTCCCCAGGCTGTAGCCTTCGTGCTGTCCTCTGAAGTGCGTTCTTCGTGGGGGTGAGGAGGGAGGGAGTCTACATAGTTGGAATTGGGGCCAGCCCTGCACACTCTCTATTGGTTCCCTGCTGACTCACAGATCTTAAGCTCAGTGCCTTCAGACTGAGGATTACAACACAGTGGTACGGCCTTTCTGAACTTGTTAGCCTGATTTGACAGAACTTAGTGAGTAACATGTCCTGACAAAAACTCAACCCTGAACATTTCTCACTGGCATTACATGTGTTAGTGACACAATTTTATGACAACTTGATAAATAAAAATGAAGGGTTGGAGTCTGGCCTATCAATCAGGTCACAGCCTGATGCCTCCATGTGGGCATGGCCTTCTGAAGCCTCTCTTCCTCCCTGAAGGTGTGCCCCACTCTCTCTGCTTCACATCCCTGTTGACACGCAAAATGGAGCCACACTGATGGCAGCCAGAGCCCTGGAGACGCTTCCACTGCCATTGGATCCACAAGACTTTTCACCTACCAACCTGTAATCTTCCTGCATTTGGCATCATTGTCTCTAAAGAGGAATTTATGTATTAGTATCGGACATATGGGCTAATATTGGCTATAAGGACTTGATCTGGACTGGGCTGGGATATTTTCTCAATATTCAATTTCTCACACACACACATATTAGTGTCTCTGTGGATTTATTTCTCTAGTAAATCCAGACTAACACATTACAGCTTGCTAACTTCCTTAATCGACCCTTTAATCATGAATTTTGTATGTGAATTCTGTGCAGCAATTGCAATGGATATTAGAAACTGGAGGTAAATTATAAAACATTAATTCTGTGTAAAGATCTCTTTTCTTGCCCATTTCAAAGAAACATGGCAAAACAAAATTTGGAAATTATTAAACAATATTAATACCATATAAAAGTAGATTACACTGAAGATTATTAAAAAACATTGCAACAGAACATTGCAGCAGTAAAGAGCTGACAGAAGTTCAAGCCAGATTCAGAAGAGAACAGGGGACAAGGATACTATTGTTGATGTCAAATCTTGCCTGAAAGCAGCGAGCCCCAGAAGGATGTTTTCCTGTGTTTTGTTGACTGTGCAATGATATTCAGTCGTGTGAAACATAACACACTGTGGATAGCCTTGAGAAGAATGGGGATTCCTGACCACTCTCAACTTGTTAAACCCGTCACAAGTAGATAATAGCAAGCTTTGCTTCCCAGATGTCTCTGCGTAGATTAAAACTGTTAACCTTTGGAAAGTAGGAAAATACATACCAGTTTATGCCACCAAAGAACTCGTTATAGCATTTAAGTGTGCTTTAAAAAAGTTCTTCAGTAAGTTAGTTAAGCCATCTTTTTTGGCTTTCATAATTTTGGGAATTTAACTGTGCTTATCAAGTTTTCAAACGTGATTGTCTTTGCATAAACCAGCATATATAACTTTTGCTCTGGCAACCTGATCAGATTCCAGATTCCATACTCAATACATGGTGAAGAAATATTTTGATGTTAATAAGAACTGCAACTTTGCACTCTATCATTGAATAATATATTACCAATGTTGAAAAGGTAATCAGTCAAGATAAGCCACTTTAGACAATAGCTATTGTTCCTGTGTTCTTCCTGATTTGTGGTGTTTTATTCCAAGTAAGTGGTAGATTTTTCTTTTACTAAAAATATGAGATGACTAAGGTTATATTTATTGTTCTTGAAATCCAGAAAATCATTTTAATACTATATATCTTAGTGGATGAATTATTTTAAATATCTGTCAGATGAAATTAGCTCTTCAACTTAAGAAAACATCAACAGAGAAAACATGTTCACTATAGGATGACTTGTTTGTAAAGTCTTATAAATTAGTTACTGGCAGAGCTGGGATACTCACCTAAATTAATATTATTAAAAAAAAAACATTTTCTTTACCGTGTGGCACATTTGAATTTCAAGAATCAAAATTTTGATTTCATTAATGAATTCTCTTAACAGCCTCAGAAAATCTTCCAGGAAAAGTGACCACAAAGGACTCCATGATGTTTGAGTAGGGTGGCAGAGACAGTAGGTGTAGAAAAATCAAATTTCTTTTGTGATGAATTATTAAACTTTGAGAACAAAGTCATATCCCACCTCAGCTGAAGTTCTGTGTACTACCTCTTCCTTTCCATGATGTCAGACTTTTCATTTCTCCCTGTCTGTGACATATGCCATTTTGCTTTTAACAGAATAGACTTGCAACCGGATGAGCAAACCTTTAATCATTCCATCTTTATTGACAGCTCAACCTTTCCCAGAGTACCCATCTGGAACACCTCAAGAGATCAAATCCCTTCTTTGATAGACTGCAGAAAGCCATCATATGGAAATAAAACATTTCAGAGCATTACACATTTGTTTACTCATGAGCAGGCATGTAGAAAATTCTATCATTATTCTTCAGTAGAAGCTGAGTCATTTTTATATTTCTAGTTAAGAAATTTACTGGGGATGCTGGGAAGTCATTGTTATGGGGCTACATTGTAGGCATTCCCCTGTTTAAATTTCCATTAAAACGTACATTAAGTGACAGTAGCTGCTTCCATTACTTAAGTATTTACCATGCACCCAGAGTTGTTAATTAATAGATACATTACCTACGTTACTTTAGAAATCTTCCAATGATCTTTTGGAATAAAGAATCTAAAATGTATGGAGATTGAATATTCCAAAAGCATATAAGTTGGGTACTGGCAGAACTAGAATATTAACCAAAGACTATGTTATCATACCCTTAGGAGAATAGGGAAGAGCAAGGAAGGTTTACTAACAACCTGTTGTATTCAGATGGCACAACCTTGCTTCCTGAAAAGAAGTAATTGCTGAAGATCAATAATAGACCAATCCTCATAAATCGACCAATAGGTAGCATCATGGTAAATGGAGAAAAGTTTGAAGTTGTCAAGGATTTTTGTCTTAGTTGGCTGCACAATCAATGCTCATGGAAGCAGCAGTCAAGAGATCAGAAGTATTGAATCAGGTAAGTCTTCTGCACAAGATATTAAAGAGTACTGAAGAGCAAGGATGGTTCTTTGAGGAAGAAGACGCCTGACCCAAGCCATGAATTCTCCATTTCATCATGTGCATGTGAAAGTTGGACATTGAATAAGGAAGGCCGTAGAAAAACAGGTACATTTAAATTGTGGTGATTGGGAATGCTAAAAGGACAAACATCTTTATCGTAAGAAGTAAGGCCAGAGTGCTCATCAGAGGCCAGGAAGGCAAGTGTTAGTCTTACATTCTTTGGACATATTGTCAGGTGAGACCAGGCCCTAGAGAAGGACATCATATTTGGTAACGTTCAGGAGTGATGAAAAAGAGGAAGGGAAGGCCTTTGAGATGAATTGACACAGTGGCTGCCTCAGTGGACCAGTCTGACATAGACACAATTGTGAGGATGGCACAAGAGTGTGCAGTGTTCCATTCTATTGTGCACTGAACGAAACATATTATTATTATATAGCCCATTCTAACCATCATCCTATACTATACTGAAAATATCAAGCTTAGCCTCTCTTTAAATTGATATTAAGAATAAAGCTATAATCTAAATTCTGGTTTCCACTTACCTGAAAAATGCGAGAACCAGAACTTTGCAGAAGTGCTTTATTTTCCTGTTTATTTTAGAGGAAAGCATTTGAGATTTTCTTCTCTAGCAAGTTTCCACCTTAGCAGGTTCCAGCTTTTGTTGTATGTTAAATAAAATGCGAACAGAAGGACATTTTTAAAGAGCAAAACACACCATGGCAGGCAAAACTAATGTTATGAAATTTATCATCAAAGAACAGGCATGCAAACACTTATTCTTTTTAAAAAATGGGAGTTTGAAAACCCACATAAAGAGGCAAACCCAAGCAACAGGACAATTTTCTGCTGTGTGGATACAGATAACAAGTGGTGGTAAAATGATTAGTCTCTACTTCTCACCAATTTATGTATGTATTTAATTTGTGGAATTTTTCATCTTAATTTAAACACAAATAAATCATTTTTAAAAGAATGGATCTTTCCTAATGTGTACCCTTCCTTGGCTTGGAATACTAAGAAAGAATACTAAACAGACTCGTGGAAGAAGGCAGCCGTCCCAAGGCATTTCTTCTATTGGTGTCTGGCTACAGCTTCTAATCAGCAACTGCTGGTGCCTGAAAGTTAGAAAGAAGGCACAGTCTGTTGAACCTCAGGACACCGAGGTATTTGTATGAATTTCATTACATGTCTCCATTTGAAAACTGAAACTGGTTATGGACCAAACTTTTGTATCTATCCCCCCTATATAGTTAGTGGAATTTTAAAAGATTCTGATGCTCACTCTCTTGCAGAACTGATTTAGTAAGTCTTTTGTTCTCAATAGCATGGAGCAACTCCACTCACCCCATTCCTGTGCCTGATTGTGTGCTGTGTTCCTAGCAGGCCGCTCAAGGAGGGATATTTCTGACCAGCGTATTTCCTCTCTTGCCTAGAATATACCCCAAAAGGTAAAATTAATCTTCTCACTGCCATCTGTAACACTGAGTAGAACTGTCCCAGTGAGTTTGCCAGGCTGTAAACATGTAGAGGAATAGAAAGCCCAGTCTCTCTTCCACCTGGCAGCTGGTGGTTTTGAACTGCCACCTTGTGGATTGCAGCCTATTTCATAACCACTACACCACTAGGACTCCGAAAATTAATCCTAGTAGATTAAAAGTAAGGTGCCCAATCTGAAATAGATATTGCATGGCCAAAGTATTAGAAAGATGCAACCAACTCTATTTACTTCCCTGTTGCTAACAGAAACAGAAACAGATGGCCAAATCCTAAGACAATTTAAATGTTGATGGATATTAGGTAAAAATTTTAGACACTATACCAGGGTCCTATTACTCAAATATTGAATTTAGTATCTCCATGTAGGGATGTCAATATTTATTTTGGTATTCTCTATAATGGTTTTGAGCAATCCAATGTTCTCGAGCCTTTGTATGAAGCACAATCTAAGTTACATTGCTTTTTAAAGTATGACTGCTGAAACTTGTCAAAAATATAGTTTATTAGCTATTATTTCAGATCTGTTGCATTGTAGTTCCTCAGGGTAGCGCTCCAAAATCTATATTTTGACAAGTATCCCTAGATAATTTTATGGGATACGCTAGTTATAGAATTTAGGCAGAGAAGAATATTAATAAATTTGATATTTTATTCATTATAGCTGACTGGACTTAATGAATACATAGATCAAAGAACCATCATAAGCATCATTAGTATTCTCAAACAATATTCATTTTATATAGGTTAATTAGAGTAAATTATATATAACTCTTTAGAAATAAATTCCCAGAAAAACTGCTGTAGTCATAAACCTCAACTTAGATTTTATCCCTGTTTTCTAGTCATGTTGTCATTGAAGGAGCAAGGGTGGTGCTCTGGATTAAGTGGTGGGCTGTGTGGTCCAGTGAAATATTTGGTGTGGCTCTTCTAGTCCAAGTCTCACAGGAGGCCTGGTGGCTCAGTGCCCCTGACAACAAGGGCAGCAGTGTGAAACCCCTTGCCATGCCTCACGTGAGGTCCTGGTCTCAGGTGCCCACAGAGGGATTCTGCTTGTCCTTCAGGGCCCAGACGAGTTGGAACCCACTCCTGGGCAGTGTCTGTTTCTGTTTGGGTCCTAACCCTTGTGGCTGCCACCAAGCAACTGGGTGGGATGGTGCAGATGAGGTCTATTTCCTCATTTCCTAATGGGTCTGGACAAGCAATGGAACAGTGATGCTGACAGGTTCATGTGATTAAGTTGTGTTATTATAATTGTAAAAACTCAGAATATTGGTCAGTTTTGACATCCTGCTAGAATTAAATGAGCTATCTCAGAAGCAGGAACTGGGAATCAGAGCCATCAAGAAGAAAGATCTCCCCTGGCCCTGAGATTTCTGTGCATGCGCATGGAACCGCCTTGATGCAGGCAACTGAGGGCCATGACAACATGAACATTGCGGTGAAGCAGCAGCTACAGAGGCAGAAACACCAACAGCACAAACCATAACTGCAGGTTTCTTGGCCCAAAGAGGGAGAAAGCTGGCACCTTCAGGAAGTATGTTCATTGTATAGTGGAGTCTTCCCGGGTCCTTAATAGAGGTTGTTGGGTCGGGGGTGGAAGCTAGGTAAACTGACACATGGAACTAGAACTGAGTATCTTCCTGCTGAGGCTTATAACAGAGTACTGTGCCCTTTGGGCATTTATTCACAGTGTAAACGCTTTGTAACATTTCTGGGAGAGGTCTACTTGTAGGCACAGCTGAAAAAAGGTGTTCTTGACAACGGAATATGCTGTATTCTGAGCATTCCTTATCATGAAACTTTATATGATAACTCCCCCCCCCCCCCGCCCGATTAACTCTCAGCCACATGGTCCTTTGGCCTCTGCCTTGTTTATGGCTCCCGAAGGCCATTGCTCCACCCTGTGGTTTCAGTGCTGCTCCTCTGCTCTCCTTGGTGCCTCTGCTGCCCTCCTCACTTCAGGCAGGTATCTCACACAGGCTCTACTGGGGAAGCTTCTTTGATGATGGTCAGAGGATGTGATCTCCAAGTCTCTTAGATGACTCACTCATTCCCAAGGGAATGGCCAAAGTGACCAATCCCTGAGTTAGGGCCCTCTACACCCACCTTGTTTATGTGCTCTCACAGAGTCATTTGGTGGCAATCACAAAAATAAGGGTTGAAAGCCATAAGTAAGTGATTTAACTTCACCACAAAGATGTTTGTTCTAATTCATGGAAAAAAGACAATTATGGACATTAGGGCTATCATTTATGGTATCAATATTAGATGATATCAACATTGAAGCTATTTATAGATCTGAAGAAAATTCATATTGTTGGTATGATGTGCACTTGTCAAAATCTTAACCAAACAGCAGTTAGTCAGTTATTTTTATACTTCTCTAGTTTGCTGTGGAATAGTCTTAACAAGATGGATTGACACAGGGGCCACAACAATGAACTCAAACATAACCATAATTGTGAGGAAGGCGGTGTTTTGTTCTATTGTACATAGCATCACTATGAATCAGAACCAACACCCCAGTACTGAACACAACCACCCACAACAGCTTTAATTTTCTAAAGAAAATAAGGCTATATAGGTGACTCAGAACCGTCCCTGATAGACAAGCACAGTCCACATTGAAGTGATAGCTCACCTCTCAGGATATATATAGAGAAAAAAACAGAGACATAGAGTCTCTGATCATAACTTCAGTGAAGGGACAATTGGAAAGTGCTCTATATTCTAGAAATAGTTATTGATAGAGCATAATTTTATGGACCCCAAATTTTGAAAAAAATGTCACATTACCCTTTCAGTAGAATAAAAAAAATGTCTGTTTTATTCTAAAACAAATGTTAACTCCCTGGTGTCTATTTTACATGCAGAATGGTAAAGGATTATGCTTGTGTTATGAAGCACAGGATTAAATGTCTAGCTCACAAACTCACAAGGGATCTTTACTTAACATTTTAAGGCAAAGAAATTTGACAATTTAGAGCTCAAAAATCAATTTTTGGAGGGACAGGTGTACTGCTGATAAGTCCAAGAAGTCAACTGAGGCTTCCTTAAGATGTGAAACAAAACAAAAACCCGAGCAGGATTTTTTTAAAGTACACAGTATGAGAGACTTCTAAGTTAAAGAGGTCTATTTTTTTCCTACTGGGAGGGTTAATAGATTGTTAAAGTTCTTGGAATACAAAAATGATTATCTTATATGTAAGTCCCATATAATTTACAATAAACAAAGCGAAACAAAAAAATTTCCCAATACTTCAAGATCTAAAGATCGCTTCATGTTTCACCAAAGTACATCAAACATAACACTTGTTAAGTGCTGTTGTTGTTGCAGTTAGGCTTGAATCATAACAGCCCTTTGTGCAATGGAACCACATACTACTTATTATTGTACTATTTTTACAAGTATTGTTATCTTTGAGCCCATTACTGCAGCCATGCTGTCAATCAATCACACTGAGTGTTTCAGGGTCAGTGAATTAGTTAATGTGGCTCTTCTAACCAAAGTCTCTAACTCGCACTGAACAATCTTTTGGGTCTGGGGAATGTTCCTGAAGACAGTGATAGGATTTGCCTGTGAGTACTTAGGCACAGGATCCCTGCAATGGCATTCTTCGGGATATAAAAGAAGGCCTGGGAGGCAAGAGGAAGGATCTCTTTACCAGCAAGAGCTGGGAGTGGAGTTCATCCTCTAGGCCCCAGATCCCTGTGCAGTGAACACCCTGGATCCCTAAGACGGATATACCATTGGAAGAGCAGCAGCAGGCCCTGGAGCCAGAGTATGAACAGAGCGATGGACTTCTCAAACTCTAGAGCAGGTAAAGCTGTGTGCTTATGCGCAGGAGTCTGACTTTCAAAGTTGGCTGCCTCTGGGCACTTAATTGGGAAAGCTGGGTTTTCTGGTCCATGCTAATGGAGCCAAATGCCTTTGGATTGAGGCTTACTAGAGGTACTAGAGTGGGGTAATTCTGGCCACATAATTCAGTGACCCGGGTTTGCTGATCCATGGAGACTGAGCTGAATGCTTTTGAGTTGAGTCTTACAATGGAGTGGTATGTCCAGTTGAGAATTTATTAGCAGACCTGAAAGAGTTTTGTATTATATCCTGATCAACAACTCAACTCTGAACATTGATCCCTGGCACTACCACTCAGTAACTTACTTAATAAACCTTTTAATCATGAATTTTGTCTGTGAGTTCTATGTATCAATTGCAATGGATATTAGAACCCAGAGAGGTAAAATAGAATTAGTTTAAACATCACAAGTGCATCTCTCTTTCTTTTTCACTTGCTGGCTCTCTACCAAGCATAAGGCCATTTTCAGTGAATGGTACAAAATATGTGAGTTGAACGACCTCCAGTTCCTGGTTACATGCAGGGATATTCGAGCTATATTTATTCCAAGACAGATTTCTTTGTTTTGTAAGTTCTTGGCATTATCCATATTGTTCACCAACATCATCATAAAAAACCATCATTCTTACTTATTTGTGGTCTAGTTATCGTATGCATATGAGGCAAAAGCAAATAACATATTTGGGGGAAGGCGCAGCTTAGTCTTTAAAGTGCTGTTTTTAATTTTTGGTACTTTGAAGAGGTCCTGGCCAACAGATTTGCCCAAATGCAATCTACAGTTTGATTTCTTGAATGCTCCTCCCAGGAGCTGACTTGTGGATCCAAAGCAAAGGAAACAAACCGTCCACAATGCCAAGCTTTTCTCCATCTCTCCTGTGGTGTAATGACTCAGTGTGGTGATGTTTGCTTTCTTTATGCTAAGTTTGTAATCCTTAACTTCTGATCTTCTTCAGTGAGTGCTGTAATCTTTTTCATTTACTGCAACAGGATTATGACATCAGCATAGCAGGGATGTTTAATGAGTCTTTCTTCAATCCTGTTTGGGTTGCAAGCTGATTACATAGGACCACTTCCTTCACAAAAGGGCCATGTTTTGTTTGACTTGAAAAGGCTCACTTCAGAGCAAATGAAGTGCAGCAATGGGCCCATGTTCATGGAATCTATTGGTCTTACCATGGTCCCCATCATCCTGAAGCAGCTGACTGAATAGAATGATGGACTGGACTTCTAAAGACATAGTTATGGCACTATCTTGGTAAGAACACTTTTCAAGGTTGGGGCAGTTCGATAGTTGCCTAACATAATATAGGGTCAAATTGATTTGATGGCAATGGATTTTTTTCTTGGTAAGATAATAATTCCTATTTAAAAAAATAAATAATGCAAATACTAGTTATGGACAAAAGTAGATTTCAGGACAAGTTCCGAGTAAACAATACAATTTACATATTTGATAAGTATTCATATATATTTGTTGGTTGCATATCATTAACCATGAAAGGGCATGGATATTATGAACCAGTTATAACTCATGAGTATGTTTTATAATCAGCGTATATGCATGCAAATTAGTTATAAAAATATGCCTTGTCATAGAATATGTTATTCTGAATATTTTATTAGAAGTTCATTAATGAAACTTTTTCAAATAGTTAAAATAGCAGGAACATCTCCAATTTTAATAGGATCATTAAAAATCTGAAAACTCAAGTCTAACATTTCATAGGAATAAAATCATGAATAGTGATTTCAATAAATGATATCCATGTTTGTATCCACTCCGAAGAAAGGTGACCCAACAAAATGTTCAAATCAGATAAGAATATCATTGATACCACGTGCTACTAAATATTTGCTGAAGATCCTGCAATAGTGAGTGCTGCAGTACCTTGAAAGGGAGCTACATGACCGAGTGCCAGGCCATATTCAGAAGAGGGCATGGAACAAGGAATATCATTGCTGATGTCAGATGGATCATGGCTGAAAGCAGATGTTTACTTGTGATTTATTGACTATGCCAAGATATTTAACTATGCAGATTATAACAAACTGTGGATAGCCTTGAGGAAAGTGGAGATTTCAGAAGATTCTAGTGTGCTGCAGTGGAATTTATACATGGATCAAGAGACAGTTGTGTGAACAGAACAATGAAATCCTGAATGGTTTAAAATCAAGAAAAGTGTGAGTCAGGGTTGCATCACGTCACTATACTTATTAAATATGTATGCTGAGCAAATTTTCAGAGAAACTGGATAATAGGAAGAAGAATGTGGCCTTCCTAAGGTTTAAAAGAAGGCTTATTAATTAGCTGAGATATACAGATGACACACTTTGCTTCCTGGAAGTGAGGAAAACTTGAAGCCCTTCCCAATGATGGCAAGCACTTCCTAAGCACTTGCTAGGGTCGCAGTCTTCAGTGTAGATTGCAACTCAATGCCAAGAAGACCTAATTTCTCACAGCTCGACCAGTAACATTATGGTGATTGGAGTTGTCAAGGATTTTGTCTTGCTTAGATCTACAGTCAAGGTTCATGGAAGCAGCCAGCAGTCAGGAGATGAAAAATCACATTACCTTGGGCAAATCTGTTGCACAAGACTTCTTTAGTGTATTGAGAAGCAAGGATGTAAC
Source organism: Tenrec ecaudatus (assembly GCF_050624435.1). NCBI lineage: Eukaryota > Metazoa > Chordata > Mammalia > Afrosoricida > Tenrecidae > Tenrec > Tenrec ecaudatus. The sequence goes on from NC_134545.1 coordinate 69,068,051, forward strand.
CTTGAGGACTAACATATACTCAACCCAAGCTATGGAAATTTAATTGCTCCACATGCATATGAAAGCTGGACATTGAATAGGGAAGACTTAAGAAGAATCCATATTTTTGAATTACGGTGATGGTGAAGAATATTTAAAGGACCATGGACAGCAAAAGGACAATCGGATCTGTTTTGGTAGAAGTAGGGCCAGAGTGCTCCCTAAAGGTGGGATTGGCAAGACTTCATCTTCCACGTTTTGCACATATTGTCGGGTTAGACCAATCCCTGGAGAAGGACATCTTGGTTGGTAAAGTAGGGGAACAGTGAAAGAGAGGAAGGCTGTCAAATGCCTGGATTGATACAATGGCTGCAACAATTGGATTGAGCATAGGGACAATATGTGAGGATGCGTAGGGCAGGAAGTGTTTCATTTATTGTGTTAGGGTCACTATGGATCAGAACCAACACAATGGCATCTAGCATCGATAGCAATGGATTCTAACCTAGACTCTCAGTAAGCCATACAATGAAAGTCACCTACTAATAAGCAAAGAAACTAAACTAAAATATAACAGAAAATGCCAGCAAGTTGATTCCTACTCACAGTGACCATAGACAAGCATAGCATTGCTGGCCCTGTGAGTTTCCAAGACTTTAGCTCTTTTGGGTAAAGAAAGACTCATCTTTCTCCCATAGAGTGACAGTCAGTTTTGAACTGCTGACCTGGTAGTGGGAGGCCCAACTTGTAATCACTATCTCACCAGTGCTCCTGCAACTGATAATATTAGTAATTTATATAGGTTGCAAGTAGATAATCTAATCTATGTTTAAGTCCCATCACTGTAATTTATAAAAAAAGGAAAATAAATAAGCAAATACAAAAAAGCAGAACATTTATTTTTAAATGCACTGCTAAGAAAGTGGGGAACTAATTTCAAGAAATCTTCAGGCAATCACGATATGAATCATCTTAAACTATTTTGTTCTCATTGCTTAATTAAAACTGTCTAGGAAATATGCTTCTTATTTTCTTTCATGAGGATATTTTTATCTGCAACTTTGAGGCTTTTCAGCCACAGCTTAACAGTCTGTATATCTTCGGAAATCTAGCTAACAAAATCTTAGATAAACAAGATCTGTACAATTAAGAGAATTGCATGATTTTTCTGACAATTGTTGTGGAGCTATGGGAATTATTTAGAAGCAAAATAACATTTTAGGTTATTA